>NC_142579.1:19264000-19443500 GCF_041283825.1 Pyrus communis | reverse complement strand
CATCGACGGTGGTTTGCACCTTGTCCTGCAATTTTCGCCACATGGCAGCTTAGCTTCTCTACTATTTGGTACCGCATTTGTGTTTTCGTTTTCTTAATCCGTTTGTTTCTTCCAGTGTCGTGTTCTAGTTTCGCTGATGAGAAGATATTCTGCATATCAGGTACGTCAGAATGTATGGATTGGAAGGTCAGGTTTAAGATAGCAATTGGGATAGCACAAGGTCTGCGATACCTCCATCACGAATGCCACAGGCGCATCATTCACCGGGACATCAAAGCCTCTAATATATTACTAACCGAAGATTACGAAGCTCAGGTATTTCTTGTGTTCTTCAGGTCTGGTTAACTTCTCATGTTAACTTCTCATGTATGGATTTTCTAAACATAATCGGAGTTCTATTTAACTGTAATTGCAGATATCTGATTTTGGACTAGCAAAGTGGCTCCCGGAAAAATGGACTCACCATGTTGTATTCCCTATTGAAGGCACCTTCGGGTTAGTTCGCAGTTTCAATTGTTCGTTTGTTATGATTGCTAACTTTCATTCGTCATACGTTTTCAGGCTTACGAACCTTCAAGTGTTTCAGGTACTTGTCTCCAGAGTACTTCATGCATGGAATTGTCGACGAGAAGACTGATGTGTTTGCATATGGGGTTTTATTACTGGAGCTCCTGTCAGGTCGGCGTGCAGTTGATTCAACTCAGCAAAGCCTTGTGATATGGGTAAGCAAATGTTATGTAAAACTTACTGTGTTTACGCCCCTTTTGCCTTTACGAAATTCAGAAGTGAAAAAGCCGTTAGAATTAGGATAGATCATGAGTTCAATCCCATCTCCATGTATCATAAAATTGCAAGTTCAATAGGCAATTTTTCTTGTGTTATACATAGGCAAAGCCGCTTCTAGATGCGAGTAATATGAAGAAGCTAGCAGATCCTCGGCTGGAGGATGCATATGATCCGATTGAGATGAAAAGAGCCATGGTAACGGCTTCAATGTGCATCAGTCATCAATCCACAAAGCGTCCATTCATGAATCGGGTATGATATCAGTTTCTTGTTTCCAGTTAATTTGTCTGCCCAACCGTTATGCAAGTTTGACGAATGTTGAGAATTTGTGAGCGTGCAGGTAGTGCAGATACTGAAGGGCGAGGATGGCGTCGCTGATCAGTTGAGAAAGAAGTCTACAGCAGTGAGATCACTGGTCCTAGAGGCATGTGACTTGGAAGATTACACTTGTTCGAACTACCTCACCGATCTCAACCGCTACCGGCAACTGGTGTTGGATCAGTAGACTGCCATTGCTCTTTCTCCTGCAGCCTCTCGTTTTGTAGCTATCAGTGTGAAAGTTTTGGGATTGTAGTACCCTTTTGCTGTATCTTTCCTCAGGCACTCGAACTGAAGCAACTGTTGATTGATTGCTACGTATTTGTAGAGAATACTAGGAAAAGTGGCATTTTGTTATCGTTGTGGCATGGTATGTTATGTTATGAAGCGATTAATTAGAAAATTGTACATTCGGACGTTGAACGCAGCCGACGCTCTACTAGTTGAACGATCGGAATTGATAACCTGACAACATAACATACCGTAATATCTAGCAAAAGGAAGTTACTTTTAACAAAGTGTACCCCGTGATGGCTGTGTTTATGTTCTCGCTTAATGTAAACAATTCTGAATCAAGTTGAATGTTTTCCTTGATCAATTTGTCACTCAATCTTTGCATTGGTTCATTAATGTAATAATTGAAAATTTTGGGACCCAAACGAAAATAAATATTTGCAGAAGCACCCTGCACATCATTATACGCAAACACCAACCAGTAAGTTTACCACCAGGGTTCAGTTCGCCTCTGTTCTCTGTACGAAACTCAAATCAACGACCCAGATCCAATTGGATTCAGTCACCGCCGTTCGATCTAATGACACCGGAGGTAGTGCTGCAGGTCGGCCTTCTGATCCTAACCCTAGCGATGTTCTTCGCCATACACAATCTCTCCAGAAACGTCCTGACCAAGCTCCGAACCAACAACCGAGCCAACCTCCAATCGACCCGCCACTTCGTCCACGGGTCGCATCTCCTGACCCGAGCCCGATCCACTCCTCACAAGGCCCAATCTCAGGCCCACGCCAAAAACGCCCTCACCGAGGCCGAGAAGGCGCTGTCTCTGTCGCCCAGGGACCCGGGCCCACACATCCTCAAAGCCCTGTCGCTCGATCTCCTGGGGCACAAAACCTCCGCGCTGAAATCGCTCGACGCGGCTCTGTCGCCGCCTTGCGTGAAGTCGCTCTCGGAGAAGGAGCGCGGGGACGCTTTGGTGAAGAGGGCCGAGTTGAAGCTCGGGCTGAACCGGAGGCGCCGGGTGGACTCGGCGGTTGAAGACCTGGTGGATGCGGTCAAGCTGGGTCGGGCGGAGGGGGATGCGACGGCATTTTGTCTTTTGGGTCAGTGTTACGAGTGGAAGGGCATGAGGGATGAAGCCATAGACGCATTTGAGCGGGCCTTGACGGTTGATTCCGGGTCGGATTTAGCCCGTCAAGGCTTGGATCGCTTAGGATCCTAGCCCATGAGATTGGTATGATTTGATGGATTGTATTAACTTTTCGGGTTTAAAGGCCCATATTTTTGTAATATTTGTGAGATTTGTTTTCCTTGAGCAGCAGTATATAGTGAATTTTCTTTCTCATGGTAAAAATATACAGAATAAACCTTTGTTGTAGCAGACGTAGATTAGGCAAGTTGGTTAGAGCATATCTCTTTTTGCACTCGAGTTCAAAATCTTTTGTTTTAGTTCAAAGTTGTTGAAATATCGTCGTAGCAAATTCAGATTAGGCAGGTTGGCTAGAGCGTTGTGCATTGTGTTGTCCTTTGTTTTTTGCCCTACCGATCAGTCCGACAACCAGTCCGGCCATCAGCAGCTCGAACCTCTGCCCCGGGCCTTATCTGATCCGAATTCATTTATTATATGCGGAGTAGAAGAACGAACAAAATCAAAGAGAATGCAAGCGTGGAACAAAAGAAAATTCTTAAACAAAGTAATGGACAACAACATTCAACATTTCCAACCTTAGATACAAAACCCAGCTTCCTACTGTCTATCCAGAACTTTAGCCTCCAAACAAAAAACCTCCTATGCCTTTCCTAATCCTAAATCCTAAGGTTGAGAGGTGGATTGGAGTGAGGGTCAGATGTTGGTCAGCCGGATAATGTTAGCGGCTAACATGCTAATGCAACAAGTCCTGTTTAATCCTATTGCCGACGAGTACTGTTTGGTACTCTTATCAATGGGATTGGTGATTAGGCCAAATGTAAAACTCAGCTGGCTGCTGCGGCATCATGCTCATCTGAGTTGCAACGTTAGGGTTCAGTCCAGCTGAATCCGACGCACCATAGTAGTTGGGTTGAAATTGGTGGAAGAGGTGGTGATAGTAAGTGTTGGCAGCTGCAGCATCGTATGGGATCCCACATGGTATGGATTGAACTGGCTGCATGGAAGTGAAATTGATGTTGCTCCCAATGCTGCATTGAGGATGCTGTTGATCATGGTTCACAGATGGTCTCTGCTCTTCTGCTTCGAGTGAGAGCTTTAAGCGCTTTGCTGCCCCACCAACAGGAAGAGAACTCTTGCCAATAGCTTCAACGTCGTATCGGTTCATCTCAAAATTTGTAACCGCATTCATACCCCTAAACTTTATGGCCGCTATATCATACGCCTCAGCAGCCTCCTCTTCAGTAGCTGTCCACAATAAAAGGCCAGGACATTATCAAAATGTGCAGGATAATTCTCTTCCAAGGACCAGGAAGCATCCAATTTCAATGTGGTGCGGTAACAGACTAATCCAGATAAAAACTAACAAATCAATCAGGGTATCTAAAGAATTCATGCTTGAGAAACAAAATTAAGATCAACTCAGGAGACTTGAATTTGTCTCAAGTAATCAGTATGTCACTGTGAAGTAATTTTAAGCCAAAAAAGTACCATAGAGATCCAAACAAAACATGCTGGTTAAAGTCGTTACCGAATGTTCCAAGGTATAGGTCTTTGTTCCCGGCAACACGGCCTATTCTTGCTTGCCATCTGCCTTGTTGATGATGCCTGCAATATTGAATTAAACAATGCATAAATGGAATACAACTTGCTTATGTAATACATATATAACAGTTCAGGGTTTAAGAAACAAACTGTAACGAAGAATGATTTGAATATCGATGTACTGACCTTGTAACCCCTCGGTAAACAGAAGCTCCTCTTGAAAAACCACTGCTTTTCCTGCAAGAGAAAAGTTGGGGAGAAATGTTTAATTAACCGCATAACATACGGAAAAAAACAAATCCCAAGGGGGTCAGTCAGAGCAAACCTTCTGAGAGAGGCAATGAATTCTTGCTTGGTCATATGCTGCATATCTTCCAGTTCTTTGCTGTAAGTTGAAACCTGAGAATTTGAAAACCAAATTGTTAAGTACTTTGCCCTCCACCTTCTTAGTACAAAAGAACATTCGAAATATTAGAATTAATTCTTTGTGCATTACAGGGAAGTTGGTGGTCGCGGTAGGACCCCAGTATTTGAGAGCAGCCAAATCATAAGCCCTTGCTGCCTTATCTTCCTTGTCATATCCACCTGAAAATTTCACAAGGTTTAATCAGCATTTAAATATAAGTCACATAATTAGTAGTAAATTTATTTTTACTCCAATTAAATTAATAAATATAAATTTCTTACCCAGGTAAACTGTAGAACCGGATCAGTGGTTGAGTGACAGCAATATATCCATAATCCCACATTTTATGCAAAAAGTAAAAAGAATTCAACATCAGCTTAAATAGCAGTCAAAATTTTCAACTAAAATAAATAATGTTCGAAGATTTGGACTTGATCAAGTTAGTTAAAACAATAATTTCTCTCTACTTTGCGCCTAAATTTGAATTGTACTAATTATAATTTAAATAAATTTAATGTCGATTAGTGTGAAATTATGGATAAAAGACCCAATCACAACTACTCTTTTACTTTTTGGACTCAGCTTGTCTAAAGTTACACTCCAATATTTATCTAACTTTTTACCTCGCAGGCAATAGTACAAATAACTATACATGGATTTGGAAGCTATCCAGATTCTTTTTACTAGTTTTTTAATATGGATCCAAAGTAACTAAAATTTAGATCTATTTCAAAAATTAAAAATCATTAAAAATTGAATCTATTTCAAAATGTAGCCTATAAAATTGGACCTATTTCAAATTTTCCCTTCTTTTTTTTATGAGAATTTTAAAGATCTTTACATCTTATACATTTATTATATATCGTGTGGTTAAAAATTATTTTAAATTATTTTATTTAAAATTAAACATAAGCAATATTTAATAAATACTGATTCATAATGTACATTGTATAATGTACAGATAGATGTGAGGATCCTCCATCCTACTACACACATCAAGTTGACCAAGTATGGACCAGAATCTAGGTCTCGCACTTTATCAGGCTCCAGTCCAGGGAGGTCACTTTCAACAAGTTTCGGCGTTGTTAAAGGAGTATAATATAATAACCAATTCAAGTGGGTGCTCCAGTCAAACCCAAAATTGTAGAGAGAGGGAGATGAAAGCAAAAGCAAAAGCAAAAGTTGAAGGTGGTCAGAAAAATATCAGAGTCGCTGAGCTCTGCAATTCTGTAAATTCACAGGTGGAGAAGAAGATGGAAGAAACTGTGAGACAACAAAGCAAGGAAATTTAAAAACCCAGATGAACAAAATGGCGGCCCATCTGATCATGTCAAAGATTGATTGAAAGAAAGAAATATAATCAGAGAAATGAAAAGAAAAGGGTACAGGATCCTATCGGCATTCTTTTTGCGAGGATCCAAAAATTACTTCATTGTGTCCGTTCATTTGCCGATTAAAAATTATTTTGAATTTTTTAATTTAAAATTAAATATACATAATAAAAAAAGAACGCATAATATAAGATAAAATAATCTCTAAAATCTTCACAAAAAGAAAAAAGAGAATTCTTATCCAAAGAAAAGAAAAGATGGGAAACTCAGAAAAGACGAAACAGTAAACGAACGTACCAATTTGTGGTACATAGATAACAGCATCAATCAATCATGCGAGACTATTGAAAAAGAAGGTTTCCTTCATTGGTTTTGCCTGTGTATATTGCATTTGCATGCAAGCTTCTTTTCAGTGCTACAGTTTTTACTCTAATGCATTAAGTGTAGGAAAATACTATTATGCTCTGGACTATGATATACACAAACATTTTTGACCGTTTATCTTCATTATCGCATCAGACCAAAGATTTAACGACTACACATAGATATACGAAAGCATACTAGAAAATCTCCATACCTATAAGTGAAAACAATTACACATGTTTTTATACTGTATCTATGAACACAGAATGCAGAGAGAGAGAGAGAGAGAGAGAGAGAGTGAGAGAGACCTTGACGCCCTTTCCTGGCCTGACCCTCTCTTCTACAGCTGTTATCCCACAGATGCGCTTCATATCTACCCGTCCACCGGTGTCTGCGCGAAAAATGCACACAGATAGATTCAGAGTAGCAGACAGTCTTTCTACTTTTTTTATCCATTTTTATTTACTTTTTCATTAGCTTAAATTAATCAGTCAAATCCTCAAACCCCACAATTAACACAGAAAGTCGATTTAAAAGCCCAAAACCCAACATTTATTAAAAGCCCAACTCCCTTAATTATTCCCTCCCAGACGCATGCATTGCATTCCCACCAAATTTAATCAGAAACCCCTTTTTAAATATGGAAAATATCAACTTTAATTCAATAATTAATTAGTTAAATGACAAAAATGGGATTATGGGATGGATTTCTTCTCACCTGGTGACCCCTCTGTAAATCGAAGTCCTCTGACCAAAAGTATCAGCAATCTTCTTTGAGCCGTCGTTGTCGACGGCGACAATGGCCTTCTTCTGATCGGAAGAGCTTTGACTGGTGGTGACTCCAAGCGACAAAGCATTCGTCGCGCAGCTGGAGTTGTAGACCCCCAACTCGTTCCCGTTCGACTCAATGGAATGACCCCCGAACTCGGCGCAAGCGAGCTGCTGCTGATGCTGAGTCGTCCGGGCCATGGACGTGGAGTCCTCCACCTCTGAGCCCGAGTTGGTCGAAAAGGCTTGGAACCCGGTAATCGCCTTGAGATCTTCCTGCCGTTGGTGGTGGTGATGGTGGTCGCCGCCGAAGTAGGTGGAGCTCTGGTCGTACATGTGGGTTAGGGACGATGAGTCCTGGGTCTCTGTTTGGCTATCGGAATAGCGCACCATTGATGACGAATCGCCGAGAAAGTCCTCGAGCTTCGGGATGTGCTGGGTGTGGCTCTGTGGGTCGACGAACGGTGACAGATTCGGCGAATCGGACTGGCCTTGTTGCTTTCTTTGATCCTCACCGTCTGTGAAAAACACTTGGGATTTTGGGTTCGTCTGCCACCCTTAAAAAAATAAGGAAAATAAAACAAAAACTCTGATTATTACGCACATGCAGTTAGAGATATAGAGAGAACATTTATATTTTCTCGCCAACCAAACAGAAATTTCTTGTACTTTTGCTCTGATTCACCTCCCTCATCAGCCAAACAGATGACAAGTTTTTCAGATTTTCACGTGACCCAAAAATAAGATTTCAGTCGGCGATTAAAGACAAAAAAAAAAAAAAAATGTTGTTTAATCATATTTTCTCAGTGAACTCTTATCACAAACCGGTTGTAAACTATTTTCTCGGCAACCAAACAGAGCACAAAGAAAGCTCGATCGGCCAAAAGAGAAAGAACCCACTTACCGTTGCTGGCATAGAAGTTGTCGAGGAAGTACTGGGGGGAGGCGGGGGAGGCGGCGGAGGACGCGTCGTAGGGGACGAAGGGAGATTGATCGGACTCAGAGGACCTCAGCATTTCCATGGGAGACATGAGAGAGAAGGACAACCAATTGCTCGCTGGAGCCATGTATTTGTATCTGACTAATAGACGTTTCGGGTTTGCTTTTTGTCAGCTTGTAATAAATCTGAGGAACCAAAAAGTGGAGGGATCGTCACAAAAAGAAACTAATTAATTAAATTTTCTCAGCAAACAAACAGCCACTTGAAAGAAAAAACCAATTTCAAATTTTTACATTTTTGTTTCTCACTCCCCCAAAAAACTGAAACTGCCTTGAGCGTTACTGAAGAAAGATACTCACGAGGTTAAGCTGGCTAATTAAGTTTGATTAACGACTCCTAAGCACAATGCATGCATAACCCATTTGGGTTTTAGCTCAAATGCTTCAAAGTTGAGCTGGGTTTTTAGAGAGAGAAGCTGAAAGTTGAAGAGAGAGAGAAGGTGAAGGAGGAGAGAGGAAGAGGAGGAAGCTGTGGTTTAATATAAGAAGAGAAGAAAGTAAATAATAAAAAAATGGGGGTGAATAGGACTTTTAGGGGCGGGGGAAGAAATTTTGCCTGAAACAAGTTGCGGAAGTTCCGGACTGGGCGGCTCCAGCTCTCTTGTCTCTAAAATGTGTCTCATTTGTGTCTTCTTAATATGTTGACACGTGTTCTTTAACTTACCTTAAAACTTAATTATGTTAACTTTATTAGCATTCTAAAAATCTCATTCTACATTATTTTTAAGTGTAATTTTCTTTCTAATTATAAAAAGTTTAAGATGTCAAATGAGATTTTAGGAATACTAATAACAATTCTCAATAATAAAAAACTGTTGGGTTAACGAGGTGAGCAAACCCAAATAAGATTCTTCACCTTCTTTTACGTGGCTGTTGAGTGAACAAACTTCTCTGTTCAAGCTTTCTGTAGAAAGTGAGATTAATGAACAAGCTTCTGCATCCCAATTGAAAGGTGATCTAAGAACTTCATGCTATGAATCAGGTATGGATACACACACACACATATACTCTTATTGAACCATTTATAATTTTCTTGCTGAAATATTCATATACAAATTTGACTCTTATATATTGTATGTTTCATTTTTCCTAAAGGACATGGATGGAGAAGATAATCCTAGTGAAGCCAATGGAATGAAAGCATATGAAAAGCCACTTCTGAATTATGAAACAGGTATTGACTTGAATTCTGTTATAGACTATGAAAGTAATGAAACAGTAGATTTGGAAAAAACTGATGTTCAGAAACAATTAGTTCCAGTATTAGGCATGGAGTTTGAGACAGAAGAAGATGCCTTTGAATTTTACAATGCATATGCTTATACCATTGGCTTTAGCATTCAAAAAAGTAAAGCTCATACAAATGAGGATGGCAAGTTGACAGATAGACTTTTTGTTTGCTCTTCAGAAGGGCATCGTAAAAAAAAAAAAAAAAAAAAAAAGTGTGATCCCAATATCAGTTGTGGTCGATCGGCAAAGAACTATGAGGTTATTCAATTTATTCTTGAGCATACACACCCAACATCAAGTCCTTGTAAGACTCATTTTTTAGGTTGCATAAGAACATGTCTCTTGCACAAAAAGTTGAAGCTAATATGGCTGATAGTTCAGGAATTGCTCCAAGAGAAAGTGTCGAATTTATGAGTAGACAAGCTAGTGGTCGTCAAAATCTTGGATTCATTTATGATGACTATAAGAACTACTTGCATTCCAAGCGAACAAGAAAGATGAAGTTAGGTGATACAGGCGGAGTGTTGGAATATTTACAAAAATGCAGTTGAATGATCCTAATTTCTTTTATGCTATACAAGTGGATGAAGATGATTCGATTACTAATATCTTCTGGGCTGATTCAAGGATGATGGTGGATTATGATTATTTTGGTGATGTTGTATGTTTTGATACCACATATAAAAAAAATAAAAAAAGAAAGCCTTTTGCGATGTTTGTTTGTGTCAACAATCATAAACAAACTGTTGTATTTGGTGTTGCATTATTGTATGCAGAGACTGCTGCAATATTCAATTGGTTATTTGATACTTTTGTCAAGGCTATGTCTGATAAAAAACCGAAACCTATTCTAACTGATCAAGATGCAGCAATGGCCAAAGCATTGTTTGAGAAGTGGCCACAAACATGTCATCATTTATGCTTCTGGCACATATACCAAAATGCAGCTAAGCAACTTGAAAGTGTTTTTGACAATTTTAATGATTTTGCCAAGGAGTTTAGTAGTTGCATATACGACCATGAAGACGAAGATGATTTTCTAGATGCTTGGAATAACATGCTGCAGAAATATAATCTTACAGACGATGATTGGTTGAATTGATTGTTTGCCATAAAAGAGAAATGGGCATTAGTTAAGGGGCGGCAAACTTTTTGTGCTGATATTACCTAATACTCAGCGTAATGAAAGTATGAATAGTGTTATCAAGAAGTATGTCAACTACAAATATGATTTGCTACGATTTGTTAAACATTTTGAAAGGTTGGTTGACGATCGTCGGTATCAAAAGTTAAGAGCTAAATTTAAAGCAAGTCAAAGTTCCCCTGCATTGTCATTTCCAGTAGAAATATTAAAACATGCAACATGTATTTATACACCAGCAGTGCTTAAATGGTTTCAAAACGAGTTATGCAAAGCTCATGATTGTGTCTTGATCTTTAATGGTGAGATTGGAAGCATCAGCATATATGAAATCATCCCTCATAGGAAGAATTGGCACCATACAGTCACATTTGACTCAACATACAATATTGTTTTATATAGTTGTAAGAAGTATGATTTTGCAGGAATCTTGTGTGCACATGCTCTACAGGTTCTTTCTACAAGAAATATTACAAGCATTCCAACTCAGTACGTCTTGGAGAGATGGACAAAAAATATCAAGTCTAGGAGTGTAAGAGTTACTCTCAACATCTCAAGTAAAGATGACCGAAATGCCAACATTGTAAGGCGTTATAAAGAGCTATGTCGATTGCATATTCAATCAGTAGCACAAGTAGCAGAGTCACCGAAAGCATATGAAATTGCTATATTAAGACTGAACAAGACGTTGGGAGAGATTGATGCATGTTTAAAGGAGAAAGCAACTCAACAACCAACTCAAGTGAGTGCATCTGAGCTCAGTGAGACTATATACATTAATGATAATGTCATTCAATTTAGAGGAATGAAAAAAAAAAAGGAAAAAGTTGCTAGAAGTTCTAAGAGGCCAACAAATGCTCTAGAAAAAAGCCACAAAAAAGAAAAAGCCTTGAAATAAGGAACTAAAATATTCAATTGTGGACTCCATTGCCAGTTCTATACAAACAGCTCTACCTCACACTCCCATATTGCAATCGGTATGTAGCCTTGTGATTTGTGGATTCATTGAAACTTATGGTTTTGAACATTTATTTTACTTTCATTTAGCGATGACTTCCATCTAATTTTGGACGGTTTTATAAATTTAGGTTGGTCAACCCAATATAATGCCTGGGCATATGCATTTTGGACAACCATGTGATTTTTCTAGGTATATAGGTTCACTTATACAAGCATACTTCTACAAAAGCTTGCACTTATTTTCTTAAATATATTGTTTACTTCTAAGCATATTTTTTTTGCACTTATGTTTATATGTATATTAGCAATACTATTTAGGATCCAAAATTGTATAAGCAATTATCCGCAAAGTCCAACTAGCATGGTTAATTTATTGTAGGTAACTCTTTTGCAATTGGTTAATACTTTCTTCTTTTTTCATTTATAATTTCCTTCTTGAAGGACTAGTTTTATGTCATTATATATGCATATAGGTGCAGATACGATTACCAACAATGAAGGATTAGGCTTTGATAAGCTCTCAAATGACAAGCACCACGAAGACACATGGTAGTGATGTGAAAGTGCTAGATGCTATGAGAAGAGTGCTCAAGGAATTTACTCGGTTTTGGGATTAAATCTTTAAAGATCCATCTTATTTAGTTTGATGTTTGGAAAGTAGTGACTATCAGTTCTTCTGATTTGCTAATGACTCATAAAATAGTTTGACTGAAAATAATGAATTTTACTTTGTTTTTAGAGTGAAATTTGTTTGACACCAAGCACCTGCAAGAGCTTTCATTTAGTCACAAATCAGTTCTTGCATTTAAAAGACATATATAACACTATAGTTTTGGTTTTGTGTAACTCAGTCACCTCAACTATGAATGATGATTTCATATTTGTTATAATCTCACTCGCCTCAAACTGAAATATAGAGCACCACAGTTCTAGTTTTATATATAGTGAAAAATGGAGCTTTGTATTTTTTGCACAAGAATAGTAACAGCAACATGCACACAATCGATAATTACTAAAGCCTCAGTTTTCCTACTCAACTCTTTACCCAATAAGCAGTAGTCCCACTGCTTTGAATCGTTTTTGTCTTCATCAATCCTTAACTCCTAGAATCATTTTTGTCTTCATTAATCCTTGTTCACCTTGGCAACTCAACACCCACGAAAAGAAAGTGAAGAATTCTATTTCAAATATGGCTTTTCATATGCTTCACTGGGATTATCTTCTCCGTACATATCCTTAAGGAAAAATGAAAAATACAATATATAAGAGTCAGATTTATATATGAATATTTCAGCAAGAAAATTATAAATGGTTCAATAAGTGTGTGTGTGTGTATCCATACTTGATTCAGTGTATATATATATTTGACACAAAAAAAGTGTCTATAGATATATATATATATATAGCGAGGAGACATATTAGCGAGGAGACATAAATGAGGCACAAATTAGAGATATTTTAGAATTACATGTAGGTGAGGCTTTGAAAAAAAAGAGTGGTTGTAAGAAATTACATTTCTGCCCACATTTCTTATTCATGTTAAGTTTGAATTAGAGGGTTAAACTGATAATTTCATAGGGTTTTAGTTGACAATGGGTGTTTTATTAATATGTAGTTTAGATTATGTAATTCGCTTAGTTTTAGTCTATCTGCATCCTTTATAGTCTTTATAGACCTCGCCCTAATTTCAAATTCTTTTTACACCTGCTCCTTGTTAAGATTTCAATATTTACTTTTTACCTTTTCTTTTCAACCTTAGTTACATCGGACTATCATTAAGCAATGAAAGTAGGGGTAGGCATGGTTTGGTGCCATTTGATTTTGAAGTAAGACAAAAATTAAAACTAATATTTGTTACGGTTCGGTTTAGTTTGGTTTGACAACAAGAGCCGAAGTGAAACCAAATCATTCGGTTTTGGTTCGGTGGGGTTTCAGTTTAAGCCTAACTTATAGGTCCGTTAAAAAATTTAGCTTACCATATAAGCCCTGTTTTAAAAATTGGCTTAGGGACTGTCGTTCCAAGGTATTTTGGTGTAAAACGCTAGCGCTTTGCATATGCCTCTTCACAATCATGATGTCCATGACTCATCATCATGATATTGTAATAGTGAACCAACTAGAAGAATTGAAAGATAAGAGTTTTCTCTCTTTAATGTTATTTTAGGTATCTCCTCTTTGCAACAACTATGCACATAGTTTGCTTTTTATTTTTATTTTTATTTTTTTATTTTTTTATTTTTTTTATTCCTCCTTTAGAACCTCATTGTGGGACTATGATTTTCTAGACCCAAGACATGCGACACCTTAGGTGGCAAGGAAGATCGGAATGCCTGTAACACGTGATGTTTAGGCAAACAAGCTGAGCAACCTTAGTAAGATCGGACCAGCCCTAGTTAGATCAAACCAGCCTTAGTCAGATCAGACTAGCTATAGTTAGATGATGTCAGAATACAAAGTGAAATCAAACAGCCGTAGTCAGGTAGACTTGGCTTAAGCTCATTAAAGATATTACTTGACTCCCAAATAAGCAAATCCTAATTAAAGTCAAATTAGGATATATTTGAGATTAGGCAACATTGTCACAAAATTCTAGGAAGATTGGGTATCTTATCCTATATAGTCTCCCGATTTGATGAAGATTAATTTCTCCACAGGAACTCTCAAGATCCCTATAAATATACTAGCATGAGTATATATCAAGGGACTTCTATCTTTCTCTTTCTCTCTGACCTATGGACATATACCTCTCTCCCTTTGACTTCCCTCTTTAAGTCTTATATTCTTTACTACACACACATTCTCTCTATGCATAACAGAGGCACTTACGCACCGTCTACGCGTAGACATGTTTGTGGAGAACTCATCTCCAAAAGCCCCACCATAGGCTATTCGTCAAGGATGGCTCACACCATTCTTTCATAGAACTACACCCATGGTTTGATTCTCCTTCTAGGGGATATGTAGGCAGTCCTATATGGATTCAACCACACCTTCTAATCAAGCTCATTCTTCTCTCGTCGGTGATCATAAATTATTTTGACTGGATTTTGCCTCTGTCCATGAATGTCCGCGAATTTGGTTCTAACAATTAGTCTTTCATTGAGAGTGAATTCATATTCCCCCATGTGAATCACTCCATCGACATACTAAACAACTTTGGGTAAAAAGTGACCAAATGAAGAAATTTTGGAGTAGTTTTAATGAGAGAGGATTTGTGAGTCTTTCAAGATAATTGTGTCAAAATTCCAGAGTTTAATTCCAAGCCATTTGACCATGGTGAGGAAAAGAAGAAGGCCCAGTGTGCAGCATTTCCAGATTGACGTTTCGGGGTGTTTTGGGTATTTTAAAGGTCAATATGGCATATTTCAAGAAAGATTTCTCATAAGGATTTGTTGATGACGTCTTAAACTTTAAAAAAAGTCATTTTTGGACTAAATTGGAGTTGATTTGATGGTAAAAATTTCATCCTTGAGTGACAACAAAAACAAGGACGATGGTCATAATTACTTCATGATGGATTAAAGAATCATGAACCCTAACTCCATATGATGTGAAGAAGAGGTTTTACTGCAAGGCCCGGATTTTCCCAGAGGAACCAAAAAGGGAGGGTTTCTAATACCTTTATTTATTTTGTAGGAACTAGGTTGTTAAGTTCATTGGGTATCATCTTGTTTCTCAAAGAACTCATTTCTTGAGTTATGTCCCTCATTCATTTGCTCGGTCTTAGGCAAATCCCATTGTAGGATTACAATGAACTATCCAATAAACAACCTTTGTTAGTTGGTCTATAATAGTGATACCCAAAGGATAATTTAAGGATATCCCATAAGATTATGGTCATACAAACATTGCTTTTTAGCACACATGCATTAAGTCAATTGACCTATGCATGACAACCCCAAATCTTAACTTGATTAAGACCTGTCTTTCTTTCAAACTACATCCTATGGAGTTATGAAACATTTCGAAAGACACTCTAATTGACAATCATATTGTCTTAAAAGTGCATATCCTAGATATGGGTAGTTTGATAATATTTAACAAATCATATCTAATTAGAGTTCGTTCTTCTCCTAATGAAGAAAATCCATTATCATATGATGCTATGTTCCTTGATTCCTTTCAAGGAAACTCTTCTAAAGTGTTATTTTCCTTTGATCAAATCTAAGAAGATTAATAATTTAGACATCATACTCATAAACTTACATTCTTGAATTCTTTGAAACCTTTTGCAAAGTATTCAGACTTGTGTTTATTCGAAGTACACGATAGTCTAACTGAGGGTGATATTCGATGAATATCATACAACATGAGTAGCCTTCTATCGAGGAGGCCTGTTCTTCCTTTATTGAAGTAAGTGCAAATGGTCTGATTCAAGATTTTCTAAGAATCAACTTAGTGAAATCCCATACTTCGTATATCCGCAAAAGGAATGATCCATTAGGTTTATGTTGTGGACATATGCCACTAACATCTAAGTGAATTGACCTCAACAATTTTGTGACTCTTTCTTCCTTCCAAAAGAATAAAGATTAGAACATTTTGCCCTTATACAAGTTTAACAAGAAGGCATTGGATCCGGATCTAACGATCCATAGATATCTATGGCCAACTTATATTTTATTTTGTCGAGGTGTCACAACTTAGTAGGCTTAGTCGCTACCTTGTAACCTTTTGGGTTTTATATCATCATTATATTCTAAACAGTTAACACTACCACATCATCTCTATGATATAGAGACAATTAATCGGATTACAATAATCCAGTTATTAATAAAGAACAATGTTTTGTCAAACAAAAAAATTGATCCGCCTCTTAAAACTATAGTGACAGAACTAAGTTCCTTATTCAAATAGGAATGTAAAGACAATCTTTGTTTTTCCAATTTCTTTGGTAGCTCATTATGAGGAAGTAAGTACTAATTGCTTTCGCAGAGATCTATATCTTTATTCACATTCCGAATGTGAAGTACTTTTTCTTCTTTCACTAATCTTCTACTTCTTACTAGTCACTCTTTCATAATGTTTGCAATCATAGTTACTAATACAGAATCAAACATTCAAGTAGAATAACCAACTATTGTGAACTATTTCAAGAACAATTTAGACCACCTTCGAAAGGTGTGCTCTCGACACTTGCAAGAGGATGCTTGCAAATACCCCTTCCATTGTCCAACCTTTCATAAAGAAAGTATACTCCTTTGGAGTTATTTTGCCTTCTTCATTTGACTTTTACTATGATTACAATAGCCATGGTCCCTAAACTCCCACTGTCTTTCTTGAAATTTATTTTAATTGTGTTATACACATTAAATGATTTGGAGAGTGTGTGGTAATTGTTCACTATATAGTTTACAATAAACTTAGTGAATCATTATGATAAGGACACAAAGGTGAAGTCCTAGCCTAGTTTCCATCTAGTGAAGTGGTTTAACACTTCAACACTCAATGATTCAAAACCATCATTAGTGCATATAGTTCAAAATCATCATTCTCCATATTGTTGAACTATCGTTCCTTAGCAACTATCTTGTTCCTTAACAAGATTACAAAATTTCAAGAGTTGTTAAAGGCAACTCTCATTTCTTCATATAATAATTTGTAAGTGAAGAATCATGGCACATCAAGTGTCCATGCCGTTATGCATTCTTCTAAAGTTCCTTGTTCGTATAACAAAGAAACAAGGATTAGTATTTGTGTTGACTAAGGGTTGTGCAAAACAACTCTTCTATCTTCATACAACAATTTGAAAGTGAAGAATTATGGCACCTGGAGTGTCCATGTCTTTGTGTTAACTTCTTAAGTTCCTTTGTTCATTCAACAAAGGAATAAGCACATGTAGTTGTGATATCCTCATTATGTTAGACATATCTAACATGTTCTTCCAATGATACATTATCAGTATGAAGATGGACATGATGAGACTACTTGAGTACATATATAATCCATTCAAGACAATCTATTGCATTGTGGTACCAAGTATAGAAACTAAAGCCTTCGACTTTTCTTTGTCAAGTTTTGGATAACGTTTGCAAATATATTGGTAAATAAATACATAATGAATATAAGTTGATTGATCTTAAGCTATTTGATTCAAGTCTCTAAATCAAATAGCACCACCAATTTTTTTTGTCAAATTCCATATCCCTCAAAGGAATTCAAGAGTTCAAAGGAAACTTTTAGTAGGGTATAGGAGGCTCACTATTACCAAGCTCACCTCGCAATTATATGATGTTGATAATAATGAGAAAGCAAGCTTAGTCATTTACATCTCATGTAAGTACCCATCTAGTATGGCCTTTAGAGATGATGCCTCAGAATTATATCATGTTGGCGTCATTGTACTTAGTTAAGTTATTCCCACCATGCTTGTTTATGTAGAGGTTCAAGTACAACATCAGAATTATATCATGTTGGCTATACTTGTTGCCTACCTTATTTCATCATGTATGTATATAAACTCCTCCTAAGTGTAAGCACATACTTTAACCTTTCCTATTCTAGGGTGAAGACGATGTATAATTCACAAACGACCAGAGCCTACCACAGTGGGAGGCCACAAAAGAGTGTTCAAAGAACTGTCATGCTTGTTAACTTAATTTTGGTTTGGTTGAGGGTTTTAGGTCTCATCACATATAAGCATTTTAATCCAACTGAAATTATTTGGTCCTATCACAACTATTGGTCCATGTGATTGTTTTAGTAGCATATGATATATGCTTGTCAACCATTTTTTTTTTAAAGCAAGAATATACGGTACTAGTAACATAAGCTTTGCATTCTTTGATGCCCTATCTAGCTGCCTTAGGGCCTTAGGATGAATATGAACCTTCGATTTGATCTAATACGAGCCTAGTGTTGGATCTCGGTCTAGGGATCGTGATTGATTTTAGTTACACGTTCAATCATTTTAAGACATGTTTCCCTATTGGGCATTGGACCCAACTACTCTAATTTCATGCATATCTAATAAAGCATAAGAGGTACTAACAATTTCTTTTTACCACTTAGTACTACGGTCTAGTGGTATTCCTCTTCACTCGTAAGTGAGAGATCTTAGGGTTGATTCTCGCCAAAGACAAATTTGAACCACATTATTGCTAATCCATTGTGAGGCTAAGCCTACCCCTCTCCCCCTTAGTGTAGATAATATCATTTGCTCAAAAAAAAAAAAAAAAAAAAAAAAAAAAAGCATAAGAGGAGTACTTTTAAAGTAAAGAAGAGTTTATGCTCTTTTACAAAATTTGATCCAATCAAATTACAACCAAAATCTAATCTTCACCTTCCATGGTTCAAACAAATTTGAGAGATGGCCTATCACATAGCTTAATTATCATAGACTTAGGTTCATAATCACAATTTCTTTAATTAATTAACGCCTTGACTAATTAAACTAGAAATGCAACATTGTCATTTGGTTTTTGTGTCCATAAAATTGATTTAAATGGAGCTAAATGAAATGAAAATCTAATTACTATTTTATTCTCATCCTAATTTGTGCCAAAATGCAATAACCTAAACTTTTGGGCTATAATATAAAATACAAACTTTTGGGGTCACTTTGTAAAAATACAAAAGTTCACTACTTCATGTAATTACAACTAGAACCCAAAAATTTCAACAATTACAAAAAAAAACTTCATTAAAGGAGCAAAACAATTGGTCCTTTAGTGATTTGAGGCCTTTAAAAAAAACGTAAACTTTTGGGTCAAAGTGCAAATACACAAAGGTATCAAAACTATATGTAATTGCATAAAAGCCCCAAAAGTACCCCATTAATGGAGTGGCTAGTTTTGTAATGAGAGAGTGGTGTCAAAATTTTGTTGTAAGTTTTAAAAAATAAACAAAAGTGATTGTAAGGTGATAGATAGGGTGATAATGTGAATAATGCAATCATCTCCCATCAACTATTACAAACAAATTTTAAATAAAATTCAAAAACAATTTTGAATCAAACACCCAAAACTTTATGTTCTTGTTATGAACATGAAGAACCCAACAAGAACATTGAAGAACATCCATGAAAACCCATAAGAGCTCCATGAACATTTTTCACCCAAAGACACCCCAAAACCTCTCAAACTTAAGGGAAATAACATATTAACATACTAGGGTACCGAGGGGTTTCTAATGTCACTTTAAAACTCTTTTAACAAGACAAACAAAAATCCAAAAATTCCACCCATGGATTTGGCAGAATTTCTCCAAACAAAAGGCACCAAATTTTAGTTCCAAATTTCATGTTCATATATTCTACATCTACAACATTTGAGATGATAAATTTTTAAGCAAAATTTACATTCAAAGAAGCAAGAACATGCTTGTAACCGTTACACCAATATCAAAGACTATGAACAACAAAATCCAACAGGGTTCACCAAATACCAAACTTAGGCTCTTGATACCAATTGAAGAAAAATTAGTGAAAAACTAAGTTCATTAAGCAACGTAATACATGCATTTAACAATTAAATGGTGGAAGAATATTTCTATGCACCTTAAAACAAAACTTAAACCATGAAATTCAAAGCCTAGTAGTTGTGGTGAACTAAGACTCAACTCAAAACAAAGTGAGTTGAGAAATATTATATCTTTGATGAATCCTATTTGCATGAGCAAGGGTTAATCACCTAAGAGAGAGGGTCTTCATTCCTTACTTCTTTACTCCATGGATTTCTTGAAGAAAGATGGATGAATGGATTCTCCAAAAGTCTCCAAAGTTGGAGACTGTAAACACGAAAATTCTGTAACGAATGAAATGAGAACACGTGTACAAAGTAGAATTGTATTGACTTGAATTTGTAGGTTACAATCTATGTTTACAATTTTCCTCTGATTCAGTCTTCAAATTTGATGTAGATACGTAGGTTGTTGATCGAAGGGTCATGATGACTTGATCTCGAACAAACGATTAAACAATTGTTTCAAGTTCTGAGCTTGAAAACAATGCGTGGATGGTCTTCACCTCAAAGTTGCGGCAAATATGGTGTAGATGTGAAATTTCATTGATTCAAGGCCCTTGACAACTTGATATTGAATTGAACGTCGTTACAAGTTTTGAGCTTGCAACAAAGTCTTGAAAGAATCGGCACAAGTGCTTGTTGATTCTTCAAGGAAGTGCTTCGGCTTTTGGTTGAAAGAAAGCTTCAGCTTTGGTTGTGAGTTCTTCGAAGAGAGCTTTGGTTGCGCATTAGTCTTCAAAGATTTATGCAGAGGTTCTTCTGAATGTAGGATTTTCAGCCTCCTTGTGTGTCTTGGATCCCTATATTTATAGACTTGCAAAGCCATGGCTTTGGATAGATTTGGCCTTGATTTGTGTCTTGATTCAACCATGGGAGAATTTAGACATGTTTTGTGTCTTAATTTTAGCCACCTTGCTCATATTGGTCGAAATTTATCAGCCTTATCTCCTATTTGTGAGCGATCTTCAATTCTTGCTTATTTTATGAAGATGCTTTGGCTTTCTTTCCGATTTTTTAGAGATTTTGGGCCCCTTGCCGATTTTATGGGGATTTTCTCCCTTTTGCTAAATTTTGGGAATGTTTTACATTTCCTTTGCTTGATTTGTGCCACATGTCATTGATGACTTGTCCATTTGTGATGAGTCATATGCCATGTGGAGCCTTGTGATGTATCATTTGTATGCAACAAAATGAAGACTCGTGCAAACAAGGACATTGTACAAAGTAGATTTGTATTGATTTGAATTTGTAGGTTACAATCTCTGTTTACAATTTTCCTTTGATTCAGTCTTCCAATTTGATGTAGATGCGTAAATTGTTGATTGAAATGTCGCGATGACTTGATCTTGAACGAACAATTGAACGATTGCTTCAAGTTTTGAGCTTGAAAACAACACGTGGATGGTTTTCACCTCAAAGTTGCAGCAAAGATGGTGTAGATGTGAAATTTCGTTGATTCAAGGGCCTTGACGACTTGATCTTGAATCGAATGTCGTTACAAGTTTTGAGCTTGCAACAGAGTCTTGAAAGAATCAGCACAAGTGCTTGTTGATTCTTCAAGGGAGTGCTTCGGCTTTTGGTCGAAAGAAAGCTTCGACTTTGGTTGGGAGTTCTTCGAAGAGAGCTTTGGCATCATATTAGTCTTCAAAGATTTGTGTAGAGGTTCTTTTGAATGTAGGATTTTCGGCCCCTTTGTGTGTCTTGGATCCTTGTATTTATAAACTTGCAAAGCCATGGCTTTGGATGGATTTGGCCTTGATTTGTGTCTTAATTCATCGATGGGAGAATTTAGGCATGTTTTGTGACTTAATTTAAGCCACCTTCCTCATATTGGCCGAAATTTATCGGCCTTGTTGCCTATTTGTGAGCAAGCTTCAATTTTTGCTTATTTTGTGAAGATGTTTTGGCTTTCTTTCTGTTTTTTTAGAGACTTTGGGCCTCTTGCCGATTTTAAGGGGGATTTTCTCCCTTTTGCCAAATTTTGGGAATGTTTTACATTTCCTTTGCTTGATTTGTGCTACATGTCATTGATGACTTGTCCATTTGTGATGAGTCATATGCCACGTGGAGCCTTGTGATGCATCATTTGTATGCAATGAAATTTACATGTCTACAAAGACTTCTAAGTTCATACACCAAGGATGATGAAGGAAGAAGATGAGTGGCATTGGAAGAGTTTGATGTTAGTAAACTTTCCCAATGTGACCGGCCTCCTAGAGAGAAAGAGAGAAAAAATTATCTCATCTTTTCATCAAAGAAACTCTAATGAGGAATGAAGCTATAAAGCTGCTTTTATAGTCATTCCAAATGAGTGGCAAACTTGGAATAAGTCCACCAACACCGTCCCCTTTTCTGTATGGCCGGCCACACTTAGTTAATTAGGGTAATTTGCTCATTTTGTTTTAATTGTCACATTACTTAAACTGTATTTGTCTTTTGGACCAAAACCTATTTGGGTCCCGAAACCCAAAACTAACTTAAGGCTTAAGATATGATTACCTTGAATGTGATTTGGAATGACTTCCTAAATCTCATTCATACTCTAGCCATATATTATTAATCACATCATAAAGTATTCTCGCTTAATGTTTTGAAGGTTAGAGATCCTTTGTTGCGCATTCACTTGCCTTCATAGCAAAGTAGCTTAACCCCAACTATGCCATGGACACCCTCTGATGAAGGGTATTTGGCACAGTCAAATGTAAACTATAATGCCTCAAGTCAAATGACTAATGCCTCAGGTTGAATGACTACTTTGCATTATCTCAACCATGAGTTCTCATGTGACATGAGTATGAGAACTCCTCGTTGATCGCATTTAATATACTTATTATCTATTGAGCACCTATATACTTGTCTTAATGTCAAACACACCAATGACTCAAGACCAGTCACTCTCCCGGAGAGAAGACATGGGATATACTGATCTTAACGGATCATCAACACCTAATTGACAATCTTATGATCATGAATGTTTAGGATATGTGTACGAAACAGAATGGTCTCATGAATATAATTTCTTTAGATTACATTCTCCTAATTACATATTCCTTGGACTTATTGTTAAAGCGTATAACATTTATATGAGACGACTTTAAAAATAATAGTTGCCCTTATACTAAACTAGTTTAGTTTAACATGTGAAATGTCTGTAAAGTATGATCATATGATTGGATTTATTGCACATTTCCAACATTGGTTGAGCTGCAGAGCATTTGGCCTGAACTCTTTCAACCACCTTCGCTAGATGAGCACCTCGATGTCATCTAAGTTGAGACAATCATCGGTGATATGGCCATGATCATGATGATAAAGAAATTACTTAGTCTTATTACTCATTCTATTGAATAACAGTTAAGGTTTTCTTGTGATGAGAGCTGTTGCTCTATGAGCTGGAACATTTCCCCTCAGGAAATGTACAACTTGAACTTGTCTTAACTCTTAAAATAGAAATTTTTACCATGGGTTGAAAATTCTCAAACATTTTCTTCTCTAGGGGATGGTTGTACACGACCCTCACTACTTACTTAGCGTGTGAAGGGCAGGGGTATATAAAAGGTCTCGTGTTCCCTGTATTCCCATATTGCACAATGTTCTGGCCTTATTCAATTACTCACCCTTGGAATAGCTCATTACCTTTCGTACTAGTCATTTGAACATCTATAGGGGATTATTGGTTAGATAAAAGTAGAAGCTACCCTCATGGAATCCTCCCATAAAGGCATTATGGGTGGTGTCTTCATTGCACCCCTTGCATCAAGATACTTATTGTTGAAATGAGATATATAGTTCCTTAGGGATTCAATCAAACTGTGTTTCACTAAGGCTTAATCGGTCGAGGTGTATTGCCTCTTTGAATCATTTAGTGGTGGAGAAAAACCTGTTTAGGCTTGGAGAACGAGGTGATCATCCTTAGGGTGAGTTGCCGAAACCAGTCCCTTATTGCTCCCTATTAAGTGAGCGAGAACAAGCGACACTTGGTGGCCTCATTATACCTTACTCATTCAACATCGTAGATGAAGCCATAGAGATGGTTATAGAGGTCTGATAGTCCTTCCTAGCTCTCCATCTTCAAAGTCTTGCATAGGTGTCCCATTAGTGGGCTCTGACAATAGTGTTTTATAGAAAGGGAGAAAGACTTCTTCCTCCAAGTAGCCGAGGCTTTTGGATCGAGAAGCCTTCTTTACGTTTCTTAATTGATCCCACACACTCTTGATCTTATGGGTCATCATCTCTTTTAGGTGGTCCTTAGATCAAGGCACTTGTGTGGGCTTCTTGCCTCGAACCTTAGCCTATAACTCGATCGTTTGAGCCTCGTTTCCTTGAATGCCCTCTTTAGGTCGATGCAGACTTTAGTTTATTACCTTGCGAGCATCGTTATAGTCACTGTTCTAAAAATCTCTGCCTCGATAATAGGCGGCTGGTCACCGCCTCGATTAATGCCTAGGCATTTGAAAATTAAAAAATGGTGCCTAAACCTACTGAGGCGCCCGCCTAAACCTTTTAGGCACTCGCCTAGTGCGCCCAGACCCGCCTAGGCACCTGCCTAGGTGGCGATTCACTTAGGTAGAAAATAGATAACTTTCATTTTGCATTTTATTTTTTCTAATAAATTGTAATAGACTTGTTAAATACTTAAATGAACACACATTATATGCTTGTTCCCTATGTTTTCATTATGTTCCAATAGCTAATAATATATGTCATTCTATTTTCTATTTTATGATAAAATTGTATACATTTTAAGTATAAACATACACTTATTTATACGAAATATAATAGATTTAATTAAATCCGCCTAGTCCGTCTTGGCGCCCGTCTAGACCCTACCTAGTCGCCTAGGCACTAGGCTCCAACCTGGTGCTCGACTAATGCCTAGTGTCTTTTAGAACCTTGGTTATAGTTCAACGAGATATGAGGATGGCTATATGGATGACATGGGTCATCTAGTGAGTGACCTCCGACTTGGTCAACGTCTCTTTTGGGGGATTCCTTTTATCCTCTCCTTGGTCTGGGTGCCCTGCTCTAGGAGGTCAGCATGCTTCTCCTGGAATATAGAATTTGGTGTATGAAGGAGATTGCCTAGGTCATGCATTTCCCCCATTTCGACGAGGATAACCTCTATTTTCTCTTCAAGGCTCACTAGCCTAACCTTCTTTTATCGTATTCTTCATCTACCAGCCTTTCAAGGCCACTAGACAAGGCTTTCTCTTTCAATCTTCTGCTCATATAATACTTGGGGGAGTAGATATGATCGCATAACATGAAAAGTGCTCAACTGGGTAGAAAACACAACAAAAAAGTATGCGTTTCCCACAGATGACGCCAAAATGTTAACACAAAACCAGTACAGTCAGCCCTTAACCGGCTGGGGTTATAAAGCTCGATAATTGACATTAAGATTTAAGTGGTTCACCCTAAAAACTGGGCTACGTTCATTGTGGCGGTCTGATATATATTTGAAGTGGATTAAATTAGCTCTCTAAACAGTGTAGTGTAATTTTACTGTCTTGGTTTGACCACTTAGAAGAAGTATTTGGCCTTTTTATATAGGCCTTAAGTGAGCCCCAAAAGTGTTGGTTTCTTAATTCTCTTATTGCCCTATCATTTAATGGGTCGAATACGTAGATACGACCTATGAGCTATTCCTTCATTATCCACTCAATATGTGGAAAGGAAACGACATTTACACATAGCTAATTGCATGATTCCCCAGGTCGACGTGTCTCGATCACATTTCTCATTAGAGAGTGAAAAACACTTATATGAGCTGTAAGCCTGACAACATTTATATCTCTTCATAGACTTCCTTTCTTGCCATTGGGCAACGAATGGTTGGAAGTTGATGTCTGGATAGACCTGTCTTTAGAGCTTCGTGCCGAAAAGTTATCAGGTCTGCCAACTGGCTTAAGCGCTCGGAAAATACTTTAAGTTCTGCGCTCATCTCTTCTAGTCGGTAGACAATCCAAGGTTATGAGCGGTCTTGTGGTGATCATCTTTCGTTCTCGTGGTGGATGTAAATAGTCATCTAGAATTCTTGGGTTGGCTTGCAGAACCAATGTCTTGATCTTCTCATTCTTTAATGGACTCTGTCTCCAAGCTCATCTAGGGCCCAAAACCAATTATAAACTATTTTATAGATCTGAATGAACCCTGTGTTAACAGAATGAATCCGTTCCATTTAACTTATACTATTCTTTAGTGCCATTTGAACCAAAAAGAACTCGATCTTTAGCGGCAAGTTCTACATGTACTCTTGACGATATTCCCTTCACCGATTTGTTTTTTTTTTTTTTTTTTTTTTTGTGTGTGTCCTTTTTAAAGGAAAAAGAAACCAACAAAGGCAAATTAAACCGGGGAGAAAGTATCTTTACGAGTCAGAGGAGTCACATCCCCTGTTTAATTGGTCAAGGAAACAACAATGCAGTATAGCCTGTAAACTTAGCCGGTTTAAGCATTTTTTTCTTGCTGTGAAAGGTACCAAACAAGGGGAGAAAAGGCTATTTTGTTTTTCGGCTGGAAATCTGATCAAGTGCGAGACCAGTGACCGAGAATACGGGAAACAGTAAGCCCCGATCATCAGGGTTTTTTCTTCTTCAAAATTAATAGAAGGCTCACTCCCTAGCTTTTAAGCTCAGTGATTTCGGAAGATTTGTGAAAAGCAGTACTACCGTCTGTAGATTTTCGTATATCCCTCGAGTGCTATCTTATCTAGCTAAACCTATGATGTAGTCAGTAAATCTATCTCAGAAGTCAGTTATTTATTTGCAATGATTTTGTTTTGGTTAATTGTATTTTTTATGTTATCTCTTGGTAAAATGGTCATAGGAATTAGTGAGTTTTGTTGTGTGCAGTGGCAACAGTTTTAGGATTTTATGGGCGTAGGGTTCGTAGTAAGTTAGTAACTCAAGATAAAATACTCAAATCACGCTTGGGGTATTATAAAACGTTTTTCTTTTATTAAGGGTCAAAAATTTATACTGTTACTCAATTTAGTCTAGTTTTTATATATTTTTTTTCTTTTAATTAAATATTTTAATTTATACATTTTTAGTCTAAATTTTAATTAAAAATATTTAAATATGATAATCTAACCACTTTTCTCAAAAATAATTAAAGGGAATTTGTGTTCCATCATATGATACCTACACTGTAGATTGATAAAATATATTTTAACATAAGGTAGAATATACAAATATAAATAAAACTTGATCCTACTTATTATCCAAGAAAATAGTTCCAAGAAATGTATATAAGTTGGTAGTACATATAACATAGATTATTTAACACAATTAACATGTGATGGAGGTAGAAAAAAAATTGAGATATGTATTAGTAGGGAGAAACAATATTTAATTATTAAATTTAATCTTAAAATTAAGTAACAAATGATCCTATAGATAGACAACAATAATTTCAATTTATAGTAAATTGTAGCAATGGACCCTTAATTTTAATCAAATTGGAGCAATGGTCCCTCAACTAAAAACCCATTACCATTGGTCCCTCAAGTCATCAAAATGTGTAGTTATGGTCCTTTTTGTCAACTTCATTAGAATTTTGTCAAAATAAATTATGTTGGAAGGACCATGGCTACAATTGGGGTCACTCAACTCATCAAAATGTGTAGCTATGGTCATTTTTGTCAACTTCATTAGAATTTTGTCAAAATGAGTTATGTTGGAAGGACCATTGCTACAATTGGGTAAAAGTTGATGGACTGTTGCTCCAATTGGGTTAGAACTTAGGGACCATTGCTCTAATTGGATTAAAGTTGAGGGATCAATGCTAATAGATTTTTAGTTGAGGGACCATAGCTGCACGTTTTGAAGAGTTGAGGGACCAATGGTAATGGATTTTTAGTTGAGGGAACCTTACTCCAATTAAGTTAAAGTTAAGGAACTATTGCTACAATTTACTCTTCAATTTAATCAATATAGAATACTGATGTTGATAATTAGTGAGTGGACATATCCAACAAAGTAGACTAAACCTAATAATGACTTACAAAATTGAACTTATATCAAGTTTACTCATGTTTTATGGGTATTAATTATAATTTTCAAATGTAAATGTCCCATTTTAACCAAAGTTAGGACAATATTTTGCAGTGACAATTTCGTTCTTTTTTAGTATATGCACTTCAAACATTAATGTTGTATGGGGTGAAATTTAAGATCACAATAAATATGTTCTTTTTTCTTTTTCTTTTTTTTGTCAAACACAATAAATATGTTCTATGATCACATTAAGTTAAGAGGAATGCTAAGATCAATCACTATTTATATTCTAAGATCACATTAAACATGCAGTCCAATGTTCCAAACAGTCAAGGCCGGTCTTGAGTTTTTAAATGTTCGGGGTGAAATTTCAAATGGTGCCCTATGTGAAGGATATATTTGTGAAAACTAGTTCATTTGAGCAACATCTATGCATGCAATTAACAATTAAAAGGCAAAATCATGCTTGTTGCACTCAAAAACAAAACTTTACCCATGAAATTCAAGGCCTAGTGAGTGTGGTGAACCAAGACTCAACTCAAGAACAAAGTGAGTTGAGAAATATTATACCTTCGTTGATTCCTCTTTGTATAAGCAAAGGCTAATCACCCAAGAGATAGAGCCTTCATTCTTACTTCTTAGCTCCATGAATTTCTTGGATAAGGATGGTAGAATGGATTCTCCAAGTTCCCAAAATAGAGAACCTCTAAGTCTCCACACCAAGGAGAGCATGGATGAAGAGATGAGTGACCTAGAGAAAGGAAGATTGCTAGCTAAGTTCCTCTAGGGTGGCCGGCGTTCATTAGAGAATAGAGAGCTTTGTGTTCTCTTTTCTTCCCTTAGAAAACCCTAAGGATGAAATGACTATAAAGTTGCCTTTATACTACCTCACAATGGAGTGGCAAACTTGCAATTAAGGCAAGTTCACTATCACTCTCTATATGGCCGGCCATTAAGGGTTCATTGGGCTTTCAAGCCCTTTGTGTTTTCAAGTTGTCATGCAACTTGAGTTAATGGGCTTGACATTCAAATCCCATTGGGTCTTGTGGCCCAAAACTAACCCGAGGTCTATAACAAACATATTCGTTTGATTAATTAACATATTAATTAATCCTAGACATAAATAATTAAACCATTTAATTATCCTTACTCATCTTCGTTGTTTCTTCAATCTCTACCTTACTCGGTGTATGATTCATTAGGTTCTTTTTAGTGAGGTAGTGGGCGATTAGAACTCTTCAAATCGATTGTGAATTGAAACTTACTTTCAATTCTCCCTTTTGTGATTACTCACCTTTAGGGCTTCCACAAACCATGAGTGACACCTAGCAGTATGTCATGGCCACCCAAGCTAATCAGAAGAGGTGGAGAACCTATTCATTTTAAGATTACAATGCAATACAGTCTTTCTCTAATACAATACTCTTGACCACATTGTTTGGTTTGATAATTATTCATGTCTACTATCCAATGTGATTCTTTTACTTATATGATTACCTTGAATGTAATTTGGAATGGCTTCCTAAATCTCATTCATACTCTGGCCACAGATTCTTAATCATATCATAATGTATTCGCCCTCAAACGGTTTGAAGGCTAGAGATCCCTTGTTGCGCATTAACTTGCCTCTGTGGCTAAGTGGCTTAACCCTAACTATGTCGTGGACACCCTCTGACGGAGTGACTTTGACATAGTCAAAGATCAAGGACCTAACCACAAGACAACTATGATGCCTTAGGTCAAATAACTACTTTGCATTATCCCAACCATGAGTTCTCATGTGACATGAGTATGAGAACTCCTCGTTGATCATGTTCAGTGGACTCATTCTTTATTGAGCACCTACATGCTTGTCTTGGTGTCGATCACACCAATGACTCGAGACCAATCACTCTCCCAAAGAGAAGATATAGCATGTACTGATCTTAACGGACTGTCAATGCCTAATTGGCAATCCTATGATTAGGAACGTTTAGGATATGTATAAGAAAGAGAATTGTCTCTTGAATCTAACTTCTTTAGATCACATTCTCCCAATTACATATTCCTTGGACTTATCGTTTAAGCATATAACATTTATATGACACGGCTTAAAACAATAATATTTGCCCTTTATATTAAACTAGATTAGTTTAATATGTGAAATGTCCGTAAAGTATCATCATATGATTGGTTTGAGGGCATATTTCTAACTCTATGCAGATTGATTAATACTTTAATAGATTGGTTAATACTTTAATTTTATTTTATGTACAAACCCTATGCAGGTTTGAGGGCATATTTCCAACCCTATGCAGGTTGTAATAGTATTTTTGATTCATTGTTTCAATTTATTGCAGTTATGAATGAGTCATTTACAAATTTACATTGAGGTTATGAAATTATTGGGGTCATGAGCAGTCAATGAACACATATTGGCTCAGCCACTAAGTTTTATTAGACTAGACTAGACTATCATTGAACTAGACTGACTAACTCCTAGTATACTCCAGTATTTGTTATCACGCGGGACTAACATTAATGATTTTAGCCGGGAGTCGTAGGGACTCATAGAGTCGTTAGAGGTTCTTAGTGAGAGTTTCTGAAAATAATGGGACGAGCTAAGACCTGCTTCATTCATTTGCCATGCTCGTCTACTTATTCTCTGCGAAGCTTGCCGCACATCCATCGGAAAAGCTTGGACTTTCATAGCCTTTATCATTGAATTGTCGACCTAACGCACCAACTGCCCCAGCAGGTCTCAAATAGCTGGGTTCCAGCTCCAAGAAGAGTCTGGATCGGCTGGATCTGGGGCCTGGAAAAATGAAAGTGGTTTGATTTTTGATACCTGATCTTCCAAATCCAGATGATAAAACCCAAGTGATAAAAAAGAAAAAAAAATTTACAAAATCACTCACAACGTTAGGTCTTGCATGGAAGTGCAGGTGAATCAGAGCAAGCTTTTCTCCCTTTTTGTGATTTGAGATCAAGAAGGCAAAGAGAGAAAGGGGAAAAAAGGAAGAGGGACACAAGCTAGACCAGGAAGAAAATGAGGAGATGGACGGAGAAAAGTAGGAAGCAAAGGTTTTTCCTGTTCTACAATTTGAGATCGAGAAGGCAAAGAAAGAAATGGGACAAAAAGAGGGAGATAGACGGAAGTTAGCCCAGGAAGAAAAGAGGGAGATGGACGGATAAAAATAGGAAGAAGAGGTTTATAAATTTTTTTAAAAAAAAAGACAGAAGTATTAATAAAATATGAATAAATATGAATTAAATAATATAATATTAAAATTTGTTATTATTCTTTTTTTAAGTCCGCTATTGCACTAAACGTTTCACTAAATTAATCCAGCTTAATCCTTGAAGCTAATCCAGTTTAGAAACAGTCCGGTGTAACAAATGTACCCTAGAGCTTTTGGACTTCAGTCAAAGTCATTGTTAGGATATGATAATTACCAAAAAAACTACAATGTTAATAATAGTAATTCTTTCACCTCAGCATTATACTAAAGGTGATGTTATTCACGTATCTTTTTTTACCTTCTACATATTCTTTATTAATTTCTGTCATTTGATCATCTTCATTTCATTCGACCTGACGACCGAATATTGAGAGGGGTGTGTGGAAAATAAAAAGAGTATGTGGATAGTATCACCTATATTAATTTTTGCAAACTAGCGCATCATTGTTGAATAATCGTTTAAATACTATTCTAGGTATCAAGGAGTACTATGATTCAATGGTAATTTTTTTTTTTTATTTGTTTGTGAGACATCTCAAGTTTGACTTATATGAAAGACTATGACGTATAAAATTTGTGTGGAATTCGATACCTAGTAATAACTAGCAAATTATGTGACCTACCTAGAGTAGAATATCATTGCATAAAAGTACGGATTCTCTCCAAATTATGTGACCTAACTAGCAAATTATGTGACCTACCTAGGGATTCTCTCCGGATCCCTTCATCCTAATCCACAAACCAGTGAATCCGTGCCATTAAAATTTGATCCAACAACTACAAACAGGAGCCTACTTTAAAAGTTATAATAACTTCAGCTGTTTGATCAAATTTCAATGACACGGATCTACTGATTTGATGAATTAGGAGGAAGAGATCCAGAAAGAATCCCTTTACTAAAAGTACCACTATACGTAGTCAATAATGGTTTTAATTCCAGTTTAACATTTGGATTTGTGAAACTTCACTTGAATACTTCACATCTCCCTAGCTAAACCACGATAGACATGATATATATATATATATATATATATATATATATATATATATATATATATATATATGGTTATGTTAGGCTAGCTATATACTGTTATTGTCAACAATTTTTATAGAAGTTGGTAAGATAATGTTTTGAGCAGTTACATATCTATGACCCTTGATACAAATAGACGCGTTTCGTGTTCCATACAGATTATTTTTAAGAAAACTTTCAAATTCTATATATCGTTTGACAGTGTTCCACAAACACCATGTTAACTAAAGCACAGATGGCTAAACCAAGTTACGTAGTTAGGATTGGTGTAAATCAAGTCTTGAACTCTCGAAGAAGAGTGAGGACCGCCTGAGGAATTTCACTAGGCTTTCTTTTTTTGTCTGTCTCTAGCTTAGGGAGCTAGGGTTTAGGACTAGTTTGTTTGAATGGAATATATTTACGCATAGAGCAGGAGGAAGACTTTGACCATAAAAAAACAGTACGACACACGTAGAGTTGAGCTATTTGTTGGGACTTTGATGCCACGATCTAAACCCTACGCAAGCAAAACAGCAAAGTAGGTCTTGACGTTTCTGTTTTATTTTATTATAATTAGTTGAGCAAATGGGCCCGCCCCTGCTAATTTTGCATGAGACGTGGCCTCCTCTCACAGCGTTCATCCAATGTTTATCATGAGATTTATGATACATCAGTACTGTGAGAGGGACACCTGCTTCTGGGCTCCTCTTTGAGTCATACAAATCAATTATATTAGCTTTTTCTCTGGTTTTCAGACATGCATGCACGCTGTTTGGCTGCTTTCAATTGTAACAATTATAATGCAAGTATGCAATGCAACCGTGCAAATTGTAATTTTGTTTCTCTCTATATAATATGTAGGTGGAGATCCACATGCATGGCCATGAGCCATGACTGTGTTTCCGTTCAGCAAACCAATTCTCTATATATCCTCTACGGCCATCCCAAACTTTTCCGTAGGTAATTACTTGCAATAATTAGAAGATTTATATATTAGTATACACATTCCTAAATAAACCATGTTAGGAAAATACGTTGAAGTTCAAATGGTACCTTAACCGGCACTTCCAAGCTAGGACCAACATGCAACAGTTCTTTGACAGTTGATGGTGTAAGAAATATTTATATGGCACGAGTATATCGTTATCATAATGTTTGATGTCAATCATATAAAAATGTATACTTTTTAATTCAAATGATATTGTATCATTGACAGGAGACTTGTTGAAATCTAGCTAGCAATTTTGTTTATTTGTATTGGAGGATATTTTTTTTGTTTGTTTTGTATGGACTAGGGTTTTCTAGTAGATTAAGTATTATGATTATTTTCTTATTTCTTACTAGGGTTAGATTTTCCAGTTATATTCAGAATTAGATCTTTATAAATACACCTTGTAACAGGATTACTGAAAGATTAAGTCTGACAAGATGTAGTTTTTTTTAGTCATATTACCTTCTTGAAATTTTTTAATCTTCTTCTTTACTTTTATGTCTATGGAATGGAATGAGAGGTTGACTTCCTAATCATTTTGTTCTTCATTGATTTAATTTTTTTTAATAGGGTATCAAAGCAACTTTAATCCCTTTCAGATATGCACATTCTCAATGTAAGAGGATACAAATATTATCCACTTCATCAAGCTTGGCCAATCCAAAGTTAGATATTTTTGAGTTGAAAACATAAGTATCCTTGATGCCTCTATGAATGACCTTCAAACTTGATTACTTTTGGAGGTAAGCCAATTGGGACTATGAATTTTCCTGGGCCAGCGTAAGGTGAATCGAAATGAGAGTGCTTCAGAAGTTTAGTTATGGACTCAACGGCTCTGATAGGGCTAAACCACCTAAACAGACCAACAGTGGCACCACACACCCTGCTGGGTTCCGAAATGGTAGGCGAGGTCCACAAACCTCGTTGGTCAACCATGTTTGCTTTGCAAGACATGAAATCTTGATCCGAGGAGGGATCAGATTGATTTTCTATATTCTTGGAGATTCCTATAATCTAGGGATTAACATGCATCGCAAGTAATTACAATCCAAAAAGGAAGCCAAAAAAAAAAAACCTTATGTTAAATATCATCTTGGCTTCTCCCAGTTTAATATGGATTCTACATCCTAAAATGACTCTTTCCTGACTAGTATAAATATGCTACCTAGACTCGGCAATAGTAACGTTTTTATACACATACTTTGCTCTCTTAACCACTGCTTGAGTTTTAAGAGTTATACTCATTTGACTATCGAAGAGTCTTTGGTATAACTTCTCCATCCCCGTGGCACCCTAAGTAATTCACAGTTGCTTGTTTTTGCCTGTAGGTGGTCATTCTAGCACAACTTCTCGTTCCCGTGGTACACAAATTTGTTCCAGCAATTGATGCTTTCATTGAGAACCAAATTCATGTTCTCACCGTAACCGAGCGCTCACCATGTCCACCAACTTACCAAGAACTTAGCAACTCCACAAAACCACTCTAGATGGCGAGGCACCTCCTACCATGGACCAGATTTGGGAGACTATTTTGACGAAGATCAGTGCTAGTTTTGATGATCTCCATAAGACCTTGAAGGCTTCTCAGGCAAGGAACCGTTTGAACTATTTTGACTTCGAGAGGCGAATGAAGGCCTTGGATAACACTCATGGAACTACATCGCAAACTCAAGTCCCAGTCTCCAAGTTCAAACTTCTAAGTACCTCAAATCCAAATGGACAGCCTATCGGAACCTCTCTCCCAGACTTGATGGAAATTCTTGATCCGAATCAACGCACAGAATGACTTGAAGATCAGATAGTTAATAATACCACCACAGGTAGGATCCTAGTTCAATGCAATATATCAGGCCTCCGGACACTTCGAAAGCCTCACGAGTGGAACCCAAGCATCTTATCTTTGACAATCCGGAGTTGTCAGAGAATCAAGAATGTTGTAGACCATTGAACTACAAAAGCTCTAGGGATGCTCCGAGAGATGCTCAAAACCAACTTTCTAATAAGTGATTTCCTGCTATTGCCTTGGTTTTTCATACTTACGATGTAGTATCATTTTGTGTTACTATACAGGTTTTTACAACAAAGGGTTAGTATGTTTGAAAGTGTAAATTAATTTTAGAAATCTTTATTTTTTTTCCCACTGACACCCTTTATTTTGCACCCCTCCAAAATTAGTAGGCTTTAGAGCACTTGATGTTTAGGTGTGGTGGCATAATCTTCCCTCTTCAGTGTAGGAATTATTCTTAGTAACTTTGTAATTAACGTCTTTGGATGTGCTACATTCTATACTTTCGTTTACATGCATTTATTTAAGGTTAATCACATTCACTCCGCACTCTTCTTTCACTCTTATTTTTAAACTCTTACTTTATTTCATTCATACTTTTTACACTCACTTCTATATGGGATTGGAGAACAATTCAAAAATAAATAAAAATAACATAACTTGAAATACTAATTCTTTATTAACGAAAAATACTTGCAATACAAAATGAAATAACAAAAATAATTACAAGAATTAAAATGATACTAACTTGATTGAATCACAGATAGAGGCTAGCGCAAAAGCTATGTCATTTAAACAGTATTTCTGTTCCACTCTTGTGCTTGTGGTTCTACGACATCTGCTCGACCAAGATACAACTATCTAATTCTACAACCCACACTAGATTATAGAATTTTGGTGAATTATTTTGTGTGTTTACTCTCTGGAAATTTTGTACAAAATAGAAAGAGGAAGAAAAGATGATTCTATTGGAAACTGAGATTGCAAATATATAGGTTGTTTCATACCCTTTCAAATACATGTTGAATGTATTTGAAAGTACAAAACTCTTTCTAAAAACTGTATCTCTTAATCAAAACGGTTTTTAATTAATATGTTAATTAAAAAATTAATCCGAAATTAAAATTAATGAACTCTGATTGATGCGGGAAGTAGACTTGGAGAAAACAATTTGAAACCATTAATATGCTTTGGAATAACTATATCATGCAATACAAGCTCTTAATATCTGTAGCATTCATGATCCTTTTTTGGACAGTTTCGTTGCTCAAGATATGAGAGGAGAGCTCTTTGATAGAAGAACTTTTCAACACAATTTGAAATCTCTCTGCTCGTTTGAAGAAGTGATTTGGAAGCACTATTTCAAGGTGCTAAATTGGAACTTGGAAAGATTAATGTGTGCATGGTCTATAGGAACTTGGAAAAATTAATGTGTGCATGGTCTATAGGAACTTGGAAAAATTTGGTGCTAAATTGGGTATTGTGGAACATCTTGGTTGGACATCCAAAAGGTCAAGGAAAAAAAAAAAAAAAAAAAAAAAAAAGAGGTCAATTGAAACTCGAGGACGAGTTTTTTTTTTTTTGAGAAGAGGAGAATGATTGATGCGGGAGGTAGACTTGGAGAAAACAATTTGAAACCATTAATATGCTTTGGAATAACAAAGGTTTTGTATTTTAATTACTTAGGAATTTGTTAAGTTATTTTGGGAGTTGTAAGGGTGTCATGGAAACTTAAAGTCTATTAATTTGTAAACACTTATAAATATTGTACTAAAAAGCCTTGAATGGTAGACTTGAATGAATTAAAATATATTTTGCTTTGTGCAATTGAAGTGAGTGATTTCTCCTTCCCTGATCAAGCATTTGGCTTGGTCGTGTGAGCAAATCCATGACTAGCGACGTGAGCTAGCTTCGTTGCCCCTGGTTGAGTGATTCCCAAGTTATATATCTCTCCCTCTCCTTGATACCCTTGGTTCTGTCCTGCATCACTGATTAATTTTTAATTTTAACTGCCAAGACCTCAAGTTCCCCAAGGCCCAAGGCCCTTGTCTTGATTAATTAATATTAATTATATTAGGCTATATTTTACAAACCTAATCTACATAACCATAAGGCCCAAGTCTTCAATCCTTTTTCTAAATGGTCAAAATCTTAACTACTAGTATAAAGGACTAAACCTATATAAGGCCACTGGGAACCATATGTTCCCTGATGTGGGACATGGACTCTTAAAACTTCAACAATACCCCACATTTTGAGTATACGAGAGTAAACAATAAATGTGACATACATTAGGAGAGTTGTCTTTTGGACTTGAACCTACCTTAATATATACTTATCGGATTTACTAGATGACACAGTGAATATAAAATCTTGAACTGTTCATCTTCGCAGTAAACCAAGACAATAAGCAAAACGTATGTCACACCAACACATCACAAATTCATAATTTTGTGTTCTTTTTGGTCATGAACAAATCCTGGATTCATAAGAGCTTTAGAGAATGTAGCCATGTAATTCTCATAAATGCAACCCCAAATTAACTTTTATATAGGTGATATTGATTAAGAATAGGCTGCTACTATTCCACTTGATTTACAAGTATCAATATCATTAAACTATTGTATCCTCCAACCATCAGCAGTCACCACACTTCTTCCATCATAGGAATGGGTATGTAAGTGTGTTTCTTCTTTGAATCTAGCCAAACCCATTTGCCTATTGAACCTAGACCATGGGATCTCCAATCGACTCGGTTAGGTTTCCGTTTGGTAGTTTCATTTTACTTTATTAGCTTTAAACCCATTCCCCTCGATGTATGCTTAACTTGCTTTCTAAACAAACCTTTAGCAAGCAGATTCGTAATATTATCTTTTGACTTAACATAGTTAATATAAATTACACCACTAGAGAGCCATTGCTTTATTGTATTATGCCTTCGTCTAATTTTATAGACTTCCCATCATGCTATGCATATTTGTTTGGAAGATTTCCAAGATATTGCTACTCCTCTTAAAGTAAATACATATCCACTTGTGGGTTTCCTATCGGTACTATTAGATATCCAATTCGCATAAGTAAATCCTTCAAGTACAGGAGGATACCTCATATAATGCAATCCATAATTCATTGTATGCTTTAAGTATCTCAATACTTGAATTAAAGCTTCCCAATGATCATGCCCTGGATTGCTTGTATATCTACTCAATCTACTCACTGAGTATGTTATATCAAGCCTTATACAGTTCATAATGTACATAAGGCTTCCAATAACTTGTGAATATTCACATTGAGATATAGCATCACCACTATTTTTCTTTAGCTTGCTATTGGCATCAAAAAGAGTGATCACATCTTTACTTTCCAAATGACCATATTTTCTAAGTGTAGCTTCTATATAATGGGATTGCGTAAGAATATATCCTTCTTGGTTTCTTTTAATTTTTATACCAAGAATCACATCAGCTAGACCAAGATCTCTTGCATATCGAAACTTGATTTCAATATCTTCTTGGTCCAATTTATTATCTCTTTGTTAGTTCCCATCATAAGCATATCATCTACATATAAACACAACATAATGCAAGCATTATTTTGAGTTTTTGTGTGGACACACTTATCACACTCGTTTATCTTAAACCCATGTGTGATCATAATATGATCAAGTTTTTCATGCCATTGCTTTGGAGCTTGTTTACATCCATATAGTGATTTCACAAGTTTACAAACTTTGTGTTCTTGACCTTTAACTACAAACCTCTCGGGTTGTTACCTATATATTTCCTCATCTAAGTCTCCATTTAAGAATGCAGTCTTTACATCCATTTGATGGAGTGCAGCTATAACAATCAACATTCTTATTGAAGTAATTCTCATCACATGTAAGTATGTATCAAAGAAATACAAGTATGTATCAAAGAAATCCAAGTATGTATCAAAGAAATCCAAGCCATGTTTTTAATGGTATCCTTTAGCTAACAAACGAGCCTTATAATGTCAATTTGGTTTTAATTTCTTCTTAAATATCCATTGTACCCAATGGGCTTATTGCTATGGGGCAAATTGACTAATTCCCATGTACGATTTTGCATAATGGAAGAATCTACTTCACTGTTAATTGCATCCTTCCAAAATGGAGCTTCAGGAGTGGACATTCCTCCTTAAATGATTGAGATTCTATCTCAATTAATAAGGTCACAAAATCAGGCCAAAAATCCTTTCGAATTTTTGTCCTTTTACTCTTTCTAGGTTTAAGTTCTTCTTCTTCTTGAACCCTAGACGAGGATGAACCATCACCATGTTCTCTAGGTTCGTCATTAACCTTAGATACATCATCATGTAATCTCTTTTTCAAGAAATTAGACTTACCCATTTTGTATAGGAATATATCCTAAAAAAATATTGCATTTATAGATTCTATAATAGTATTGACATGTATATCGCTTACTTCTGAATGAAAAACTAAGAATCTATAAGTTGAACTATGAGATGCAAAATCAATAAAAACACAATCTATAGTTTTAGGCCCTAATTTTGTTCTCTTTGGCAATGGGACTTGTACTTTTGCCAAGCAACCCCACACTTTAAGCAATTTAAACGTAATTCATATGGTGACTCCTTTCTTGTTTTAGGTGGAATTTGATTCAAAATTTTATTTGCAGTAAGTAAAGCTTCACCCCAAAAATTGTGTGGAAGCCCATAGTTATTCAACATGGAATTGATCATGTCTTTAAAAGTCCTATTTTTCCATTCGGCAACACCGTTTTGTTGCAGTGTATGAAGGGTTGTTGTTTGATGAATTATGCCATGAATGACACAAAATTCTGCAAAGGCATAAGACTCATATTCTCCTCCCCTATCGGAGCTTAAGACTTTAATCTTCTTGTTAAGTTGATTCTCAACTTATGCCTTATATGTCTTAAACATATCCAAGGCCTTATAGTTCTTTCCACCACGAGTTAGATACGATCTAAAATCACACAAGTCACTATGAATTAAATCTAACAGATCATTGATTTTTCATGCATTGATTTAAAGCTTTGACTTGCAAATTTTGATTATGTACAAGTCTGACATTTAACATTATCTAAATAATCAAGTTTGGGCAGCAAACCTAAATTATGCATTCTAAAAAGAGAACGAAAATTTACATGTCCTAGCCTAGAGTGCCATAAATCAGACAAATCAACAATATAAGCAGAAGCATTATTTATTTCATTCATAGCATTAGTAAGTACATTCAGTTTGAATAATCCATCAGCAAGGTAACCTTTTCCCATAAACATTCCCCCCTTAGTTACTACAAACTTATTGACTCAAAAACTAGTTTGAATCATTTATTACTAAAGATAGGATCAAAAACAAGATTCTTCCTTATATCGGGTACATGTAGCACATCAAGGAGGATTAATTCCATTCTATAAGTGAATTTCAGAACACATTTCCCTATTTGAGCCACAACAGATGCAGATGCGATGCTCGTTTCCCTCGACTATCTAATACGAAGAGAACATATTTTTGTCACCACATACATGGCGAGTCGCACCGGTATCTATCCACCAATCAACATGGTCAAATACAAGATTGATTTTAGAAATCATTGCAGCCAGGACATCCACATCATTTTCAATTAGGTTTGCACGATTGTTGCTGCCTTGATTTCCAAGACCTTGATCCCTTCGATTGTGACACTCTTGAGCCCTATAGCCTTGTTTCCCACAAATCCAGCAAGTTCCCTTAATTTTCTTGAAATCATTTCCTTTCATACCAGGGACAAAGTTGTTTTCCTTCTTCTTAGTTTTTTGAAATTTCGGCCTTTGCTTTGATAAACTTTCTTCAACAACATTCACCTTGGCTTCCATACTCGAAACCAGGCCCTTCTTATTCTTTCTATTATCTTCCTCAATTCTCAGCCTTATGATGAGATCCTTGAGGGTCATCTCCTTGCATTTGTGCTTCAAATAATTCTTGAACTCCTTCTAAGAAGCTGGCAATTTCTTTATAAAAGACGCCAATTGAAAGGACTCATTGATCACCATTCCTTCAACATGAATGTCGTGGATGATTTTCTAGTGATCTTCAGTTTCAGAGACAACGAACTTGGAAGCAACCATTTTGTAATCCAAAAATTTGCCCACGACAAATTTCTTTGAACCAGCATCCTTTGTTTTATATTTTTTCTCAAGTGATTCCCAAAGTTCCTTGGTTGTTTTGAATACCACATAAACATCATACAACGAATCATCTAATGCATTGATAATATATTTTCTGTAGAGGAAATCATTATGATTCCAAGCTTATATAGCTATCAAAGTTTCTGCATAAATATTATCTCCTTTTGCACTACGCACAGTTTCACGCATAACATTAGCCAGATTCAGAGTTGTCAAATAAAATAATATTTTTTGTTGCCATCTTTTGAAGTCTCCACCCTTTTCTCAGGCTTTTTAGAATGAGGTTTAGTTCCTAATTGTTCCATATTATTCAAAGATTGTTGGAGAACAATTCAGAAATAAATAAAAATAACAGAAATTGAAATACTAATTCTTTATTAACAAAAAATACTTGCAATACAGAATGAAATAACCTAAATAATTACAAGAATTAAAATGATACTAACTTGATTGAATCACATACAAAAGCTGGCGCAAAAGCTATGTCCTTCGAATAGTATTTTTATCTCACACTTGTGCTTGTGGTTCTACGGCGTCTGCTCGACCAGGATACAACTATCTAATTCTACAACCCGCATTGGATTATAGAGTTCTGGCGAATTGCTTTGTGTGTTTACTCTCTGAGAATTTTGTACGGAAGAGAAAAAGGAAGAAAAGATGATTTTATTGGAAACTGAGACTGCAAATATATATAGGTTGTTTCATACCCTTTTAAACATTTGTTGAACATATTGGAAAGTACACAACTATTTCCAAAATTGTGTATCTTAATCAAAACGGTTTTTAATTAATATGTTAATTAAAAACTTAATCCGAAGTTAATATTAACGAACAATGGTTAATTTTAACATTCAAGGCCACAAGTGCCCAAATGCCCAAGGTGTGATAACGCATCCCTAACTCTACGATTTTATTAATTTCAAATGAGTAAATTGACGAAAATGCCGTTAAAGGCAACTATGTTGACTTTCGTTGACCAGCATTTTGTTAGATGTATGAAACATTCTTTAGCGTATCCTTGTAGTGCTCATCACTACAAACACATAGGTGCAAGCAAAATCGAAATCGAAGCTACGGTTAAAATTTTACAGAACTACGATCGTAAATGGCATTTTAGAAATTTGACGTTTACCGGAGATAATTTGATTTTGTCTTTTTGGTCTTGGGTTGTGTACCACGTAGGGCCCATGCCCCATTCCTCCACCTCTCTTCCGTGCCTTCCTATCTCTAGGGACTATCTCATTTTTTTTTCAAATCTCCATCACCTCACTTCTTCCATTCTCTGATTGCCAACTCAACTCTTTCCCTTTAACCCTCTTAGCTCTCTCTCCTCTCTCGACTCCTCTTTCTCCCTTAGCTCTCTCCTCCGCCTGCAACATCGACCGACCATGAGGCGAGCCACTACTCACCACGACGGCGAGCTGGCACCTTCACCATGTTTTCCTTCACTGCCACTTGCTCTACTCTCCCCCATCTCATACTCTTTTTCCTTCACCACCATCACTCACCAGCTCCGGCGAGCCAAACCATCAAACCCCCACCACTCCTTGTTATTCCCTATCTTTGTTAAGCTCAGACCATGAACATCAAACCCATATGTGGAGCTCGCACTGCACAGTGGCCATTGCCACTATTCATCATCTTCTCTGACGAGTTCTCGTCGATATCGACCAAGGTAGGCCTCATGAACACTCTATTTCCCTTCCTTTTCAATGTTTGTGGAAGATCTTAGGGCTTTGCACTTGTTTTGGTAAGGTTTGGAGATTGTAGGGACGAATGGGAGACTTCCCTAGTTTTTTTGGAAAAGAAAAATCGTGGTCATCCGGCATTTTCAGACCAAATTCTTTGCCAACACCGACCATGTTTTAGCTTCCAATAGGTATAGATCAATTCCCTACATTTCTAGCTTCAACTTGGCTTTTGTATCATCGAATTTGGTTAAGAATTAAGGTCAAAATCTCTGAAAGGTGGGAAGAAAACTTGCAAAATCTGGAAACTGCGTGGCATGCATAGTAACCTACGCATGATGCACATGATGACTGGCATGTGTGAGCACGTGCAGCAGCACATGGGGGAAATTAAGGTCCCTTCTTAAGTTTCTCGACATGCCGAATTCAAATCTATTATCCGTTTTCCGAAATTCGATTGTTTTAAAATAGGTCTTTATTAGCCGTACTTTGTACCAAAACGCGTAATTACGTTAGTACATTATATTTACATAAATGGTCTCGTTTCTAGGTGAAACGCATCGCAAGGATCTTCGATGCCTGTGAGGCGGGTTCGACTCGACGACATGATTTATGAGTGGGTCATTTCTTTGATATATATATAGGGATAGGATCAAGGGATAAATATTTTTACACTTCTTTATAGCCTTTAGATTTTATAACATCCAAGGGTTCTTATTAATTCATTAAATGCTATGAATGCTTACGTGGATTTTAACTAATATTAAAGCTAAAAAAAAAAAAAAAAAAGAAATCTTAGCTGTAATTGTGAAAATGAGTAATGTGGTCTGCAACCTCCCTCTTCCTTAGGTCTACAACTTCCATACTCGAATATTCATTAGGTAAGCCAAACAAAACCCTGAATTCTATATTATTGTTCATATAAGTAGGGTGATTAAATTAGGCTTTGGAATTTTTTTTTAGTTTTGTCAATGCATGTAGTTGACGAGTTCTTTTCAAATCTAACAAACAATTATCTCAATACGCTGTCCATGTGTTTAGATTGAAAAATTGTTGAAACATGGAAATGAACCGAGGCAAGAAAATCAATATCTAAGTTACAATCTAGAACCAAAAGCATACATTCTCATAGGTACCAACATCAAAAACCTTACAAGAACATTCCATAAGCCACCCTTTCGAGTTCAATCGAGATTCGAAACATACGACATCATATTGAGATAGTTGTTTGTTTGATTTGAAAAACTAAAGGAGTAGAAAAATCTTCAAATACATGAAAAGTGATTTGAAAATTACTTGACACACAAATTAAACCCTATTTGTGACAATTGTAGTAGATATGTAAGTAGGGATCGTTCTAGACCGGGGATTAACTAGGGATGCTAATCTATACAAATAAGACTCAAAAACACTAAACTAGACTCTATGGACTTAAAACTAACTTTAGCCACTTAAAACAGCAACCAATAATAAAAAAGACTCAATTTTAGACTCAATAAGTGTTTTGGACGAAAATAGGACTTGACTTGACTCAAAAGACTCAAGGAAAACAAGTTTTGACTCAAATATGAAGACTAAATAAAATAGGCATTGTTTTTGACGAATTTTAAACTTAAAATAGAAACTTTATATAAAACACTTTTGAAAACCGAATTTAAGTAAAATAAATGGGTGAAAAACTAGTTAGAGGGTCCTTTAGGTTTTTTGTTTTGCTTACATAATGAGATTCAAGCATGGAAGTTGTGGACCTAGGGGAGATAGGAGGTTGCAGACCGGGGGATGGAGGTTGCAGAGACCTCCTTTAAGGTTTCTTCTTTTTTATTTTATTTTTAATTTCTTTTCCAAATTTTATGTTTTTTTTTTAAGTTTTATTTTTATCTTTAATATTAGTTAAAATCTACATAAGCATTCATGGCATTTAATGAATAAATAAGAACCCTTGGATGTTATAAAATCTAAAGGCTACAAAAAAGTGTTAAAATGTTTGTAAAAATATTTGTTCCTTGATCCTATCCCATATATATGTTTGTATAGTTTCCATATATACATATAATAATGAATTTTCTATATGACTGCCGTAATTAAATTAATGTTTATAAGAAATGACGTAACAACGAGAATTAGGAAATCATTATAAATCTTACGGGATGCCTTAATTAAATTTACGGCTATGAATAGTATTATGTTGACTAGAATTATCGAATCACTGTGGCATGACTATATTTATGCTATCTGCTTATCATTTGATAAACCGGTGTTAGTACTTGCCTAAGCTAGGGCCAGTCTTTCACGTGTATGTTCACATCGCACTCTACGCTCACTTTGGATCCATTGTAGGTGCCAGTCTTGTCCTAGATTGCTATAGGCAATTAGGACTCGTATGTGATGTGCATAGTGCCAATCTTCACGTGATTGTAGTACTAGAGCCTAAGTCATGATTACACCCAGTTTTGTTCATGTCAAAATATCTCTACATGAACTCGTGTGTCAACATATGTTGATGAGCACTCAATATGATATGTTCATTTATGCGAGAATATGTGATTACGGACTTCATGTGTTTATTTACGAAAGTTTGTGACGTATTGCATTCTTGAGATACTGCTAGCTCTAGTAAGTATTTTCATATTATACGTAGTATTTATATTTTAGAAACTATACTTGTTTTACGGCTTATGTTTTCGAAAAGGTTTTTATCAAGCTTTATTTTCAGGCCCACTCACCCTTATTTTTCCCCCTCCAAGTTTTAGTGGCTGAGCTTTTGTGTCGACGATGATTTTTGGCAAACTATTGTTATGGGAATACTACCAACGATATAATTCCTCTTTTACCTTTACTGTACTTTACTTATGCTCTGACATCACGCGTGAAATGGGTTCATTCTCGCTCACAAGCGCACTCTTATATATTTAGGCACATTTAGTTTTAAATTTATTCAAATTTTCCACATCACTATACTTTATGGCTTCATCACCCTTCGGGTGTCGGCTAGCACAGCTCGATTCGAAGTCCAGTTGGACATTCCAGGTCGGGGTATGTCACAAGGCCCTTGTCTTGGTTAATTAATATTAATTATAAAGGACTAAATGGTCTAAATCCTAACTACTAGTATAAAGGACTAAACCTATATAAGGCTATTGGGAACCATATGTTTCCCAATGTGGGACATGGAATCACAAAACTCCAAGGTTGCTTCATCACATTTCAAGTGTTAGCTAGCATGTCTCGATTTCAACGTCAACATGGATATCCGGGCCGATGTGTGTTGTATAAAGTTCGGATGGAATTATAATCTTGCAAATGGTATTGAGATTTACATAAAATGGGATTATAAATCTCATAAAATGTCAAACAATTAATGTCAAATATACAGAAATATAAATATTAATAGTAATATAATGAGGTGTACAAAGTCAAGGAACTTTGATCAAAATTGAATACCATTTAAGGTTTTAGTCAAAGAGTGTTAGTGACTAGGGACCGAATTCAAAGTCTCCTAATTTAAAATTCACAAATCTAAACGACATATTAATAGAGGGTGAAAAGACTATTTAGTCTTCTATCACACACAAAAAAAAGTTTTGGGCAGTAATGTAATTTCACAAAACAAAATTTTGCTGTTCTTTTATTTAAGCTTTACCTACATGTGTAACATCCCACATTGCCCAGGGGAATGGATCTTGTAAGCTCTATATGTATATTCCCATCTCTACCAAATACGAGGCCTTTTGGGAGCTCACTGGCTTCAGGTTCCATGGGAACTCCGAAGTTAAGCGAGTAGCACGCGAGAGCACTCCCATGATGGGTGACCCACTGGGAAGTCCTCGTCTGAGTTCCCAGAAACAAAACCGTGAGGGCGTGGTCAGGGCCCAAAGCAGACAATATCGTGCTGCGGTGGAGTCGAGCCCGAGATGTGGTGGGGGCCTGGGCCGGGATGTGACAACATGTGATTTTAGCATATATCTAATATTAAAAATTAAAAAAAAAAATGAAAGACAAAAACCTCTCTCCGCACTCCCACTCCCACATTCTCCATCACCCTCTCTCCTTCCCATTTTAAAAACAAAAATAAAAAATGTTCAGACACAAAAGTGTGTGACATATGTTAGTGTTTAATTGATAAAATGTAGAATTCGTGAGCTCAAATCTAATTTCCTCTTTTTTTTTCTCACGCACCCATGTCTAACCTTGTTGATCTGCAAATATTTGATTAATTAGTACAAAATGTTAGATTGTTAATACAACAATTAAAGACAAAATTAGACAACAGAGTAATAAAATTAGGCATTTTATAACTATTTTTTTTTTCAGCGTTTGTTAAAATTTAGCTTTATTTGTCACAAAAAGGAACTTACATTTTTTAAGGCGCCCCTCTTAGTTCTGACTTCACCACTGCTTGTTATAGGTTTTAACCACTAATTGGACTAACTTAAGGCAAGGGGTTTGGCTTGTTTTAGCTATACCGAGATATATTTAATGTCTGAGACCACATCTTGGTAAACTGAGTACGGTCGAATGGCCCTAATTTCTAATGCTGGCCATAACTGGGAGTATCGTAGGCGAATTTGGTAATTTTACCATCTCCTAATAACAAACAGTAGCTAATTTAAGTAAGTTTAGGACAATATAGAAAACCTTTTTTCCAAACTTTCTTTTCAAAATCTACGACAAATGGAAATGTACAAATTCAATCTCTCTTTTTTTTATATTTTATTTTGTGTTTTGATACAATGATGTAAATTGGGTGCCTATTTAACAAACAAACGTTTCATAATGATACACTTGCATGCATGCATGTTTATTTGCGTAATGAGTGAGTGGTGTATGTAATATGTTTGTAAAATTCTATACATGATTATGCTGATGCATGATGTCTATAAACTGTGCTGCTATGTTTAATAGATGAAGTATATATAATTAAACTTATAAAATACTGACATTTAAAAATTGTGATTCTTGTGATATTGTTTTACTTCTTGCAATTGAAAATAATAAGGTTATATTAGATAATATTTCGTTTTTAACTTTTAGTTTTCAATTTTTGTGTTTGAGGTAACAAGCTAGTATGGGGAGAAATGAGGATTGAATGAGGGTGATGCGAACGAGGAGAATAAATAAAGAAAAATTATGAAAACAAAGTCTCGAAAGTAATAAAACCTAAAACCATTTTTGAATTATAAAATTTACCTAGCTTTCATTTTGTGTTTCTTTTTTTATCCGTTTCTTCTACGTCGCTCACAGTATCATTCCTCCTGGACCTCCACTTCCATTTCCAGTCATCTTTCTAAGAGAAAACTGATGACAAAGGCCTAATTTTACGGCTTAACTTTTCTGTATTCCATCCTAAATAAAAGTATATACAATACTTGTTACAAAAGGAAATAAAAATAAAGGACACAATATTCTTCCTAAAACATGACTCTAATAAAAAATATTTACTCTCATTTTCTCTTAAAATATAGACCCACGCCAATACTCCCCCTCAAGTTGGAGTATAGATGTTACACATGCCCAACTTGATAAGTGAATCATCGAACCTCCTACTACACACGGCATGAGTAAGGATATCTGCAAGTTGTTCCTCTGAGTTCACGATCGGTATTGACGCAATCTTCTTTTCCAGCCTTTCTTTGATAAAATGTCTATCAACCTCAACATACTTAGTCTTATCATGCTGTACCGGATTCTCAGGTATTTCTCTAGCAGACTTATTATCACAATACAATTTCATCGCCTCCTTCTCTTTAAAACCAAGACCCCAAAGCAACTTTTATAGCCAAAGAATCTCACACACACCATGTGCCATACCCCTATACTTGGCTTCAGCCGAGGATCGTGATACCACATTCTGCTTTTTGCTCCACCACGTAACCAAATTACCTCCAACAAATGTGAAATACCCAGATGTAGACCGTCTGTTAGTCACATCACCTACCCAATCAGCATCAGTAAATCCCTCAATCCTCATATGTCCATGATGTTCATACAAAATTCCCTTTCCCGGAGCAGACTTCAAATATGCCAAGATTCTCATTACTGCCGCCATATGATCCACACTTGGTGAGTGCATAAATGAACTAACCACACTTATGGCACAGGCAATATCCGGACGAGTGTGAGACAAATAAATCAGTCTCCCCACTAGCCTTTGATATCTACCTTTGTCAACTAGTTCTTGATCTGGATAAATCCTCAAATAATGTTTCTCTGTGATGGGAGTGTTCACTGGTTTACATCCCAACATGCCTATTTCCTTTAATAAATCCAGAACATATTTACGTTGAGACAAGACTTTCAAATCTCCACTCCAAGGAAATATTTCAAATCTCCCAAATTCTTCATCTCAAATTCAGCGGCAAGACTTTGTTCTAATTTCATCATTTCCTTCGAATCATCACTTGTTATTATCATGTCATCCACATAAATAATTAAAGCCGTCACTTTACCACTTCCCCGTTTCACAAACAACATGTGATCAGAGTGACTTTGATAATACCCAATCCTCCTCATAACTTGAGTGAATTTACCATGCACGAGGAGATTGCTTAAGCCCATAAAGTGACTTTCGCAACCTACATACTTCGGTTTTCCCTCCAACATTATACCCCGAAGGAAAATCCATATATACTTCTTATTCCAGGTGCCCATGAACAAATGCTGAACAAATGCATTTTTTTACATCAAACTGTTTCAGTGGCCAATTCAAAGCTAAAGAAATAAGAACTCGTACTGTATTCATCTTCGCTACTGGAGAAAAAGTTTTCTTATAATCAGCACCATAAGTTTGTATATAACCCTTTGCTACTAACCTTGCTTTATACATGTTCACGTATCCGTCTGCCTTGTATTTGATTGTAAAGACCTATCTACTCCCAACCCGTTTTTTTTCCTTTTGGTAGCTCCGTTACCTCCCACGTATCATTCTTATGCAGTGCCATCATTTCTTCATCCATTACAGTAGCCCATTTAGGATCCTTCAAGGCCTCCTCAACTCAGGTTGGTGCCTGGATTACTTCCACATTCCAGGCTTGACGTTCAGGTGCAAGGTTCGAGCATGACACATAATTAGCTATTGGATACTTCATTTTTCCTTCAGGAGAAAACATGTTAGGTGGAACACCACAATTTTTCCTTGGCGACAACTTATATGTACTCATAATATTATCTGGATTAGTTACATGAGCATCAGTTATACTTACGTCAAGAATATTCAGAGAAGACACATTGGTAGGCACTAATGAGCTTGAGAGAAAGGGGGTACGGGTTCGATAGCTACTGGTTTGGCAGACTCCTACCGATAATCTGCATCATACTAGGCAAACTGTTGCCGAGAAACATCAACTGTTTTTGTGCCTGGCAACTGAACAGTAGTCCAATTTTCGACAGGCTGTTGACGAAAGTCCTCACTATCTTCACTGTTTTCATTCTCGACAGTGTCTTGCCGAGAGGCTTCACAATTGTTGTTTTCGACACACGCTCACCCTGAGCTACCAATTACATTGTCTAGTATCTCCAACCACCCAAGATCACCACTAGTATTCTCCCCCTGATGATCATAATGCGATGGAATCGAAGCATAAAAATACTCGGATTCCAAGAAAGAAACATCCATGGTCACATACATGTGGCGAGTTTCAGGGTAGTAGCACTTATACCCTTTTTGTTAGGGAGCAAACCCAAGAAAGACACATAGGAGAGCACATAGATCTAATTTACTACGATGAATCTTGTGAATATGAAAATAGGCTACACATCCAAACACACGAGGAGTGAGAGTATTAGTGGACACTATAAGAACAAATTTTGTCAACACTTGGAGAGGTGTACAAAAGTCCACAACTCGGGATGGCATACGGTTAATCACATACACAGCATAGGTAATGGCTTTAAGCCAAAAACATTTAGGTACGGACGCACCAATAAGTAAGGCACGAGCAATTTCCAAGATATGATGATTTTTCCTCTCAGCAACTCCATCTTGTTGTGGAGTATGCGAAGAGGTAGTTTGATGAATAATTCCACGATCTTGTAGAAACCGGGATAACTCATAATTTATGTACTCTCCACCATTGTCAGAACGCAAAACTTTAATATCAGAGGAATACTGAGTTTTAATCATTTGTTGAAATAGACGAACACATCACAAACCTCACTTTTATTTTTCAACACATACAATCACGTCATACGAGTGCAATCATCCATGAAAGTAACAAACCACCTAATTCCTGTAATACTACTAATAGGGGAAGGTCCCCACATATCCAAGTGTACTAGCGCAAACGGAGAATATCTTATATTCATACTTGGAGGGAATGAAGCATAATGACTTTTGGCCAAAATACATACTTCACATTTTAATTCTGAGTCCTCAATACCACCAAACATGTCAGGCAATATATGTTTCAAATAACCAAACGATGCATGCCCTAAACAATGATGCAATAACAATACCTTCTGTAGATTACTATTACATGACGCATGAACCAAATTAGCTCTTCCAGGAACCACGTTATCCACATAATATAGCCTCTCTTTCTTAGTGCCACGCCCAATGATCTCCTTTGTCTAAATATCCTGAAGCAAGCAAAATGAAGGATATATTAATACAACACAATCCAACTGTATAGTGACTTGAAGTACAGACAATAAGTGATGGGACAATGACGGAACCAATAAACATTTATGTAAGGGAAGAAAAGGTGTAAGAGACACTGTTCCCGCTCCAACAACAACAACATAAGTACCATTGGTAGTTACCACACACTTTCTATAAGGATCTTTCAGACTGAAACAAAGTTCTATCATACATCATATGATTCGTTGAGCCGGAATCTAAAATCCAACCGATATTAGTCATTGTAATAACAACTGCATAGCATAACAAACTACGAAATTGCAGCCAATAGTTGCAGGTAACCATGCAGCACAATACTGCAATTCTAGCAGTAAACACGTTGATCCACGGACAATAACTAGCACAAATTGTAGCCCACGATATAAGAGAACAATTCACGTGCCGTAAGAGCAGCAAATCCCTTTTTTCTTTTTCTTGTTTTGGTCAACAGATTTACATGCTGCAATTATGCAGCAAGAAGCATCAAATCGCTTTTTAATTTTTTTTTATCACTAGCAGTAGCCAAATCACAGTATAAAAGAGGAAATAATCCACAAGGCACAACAACCTAAATACGACACAAAAAACCAAAGGCAATTATCTAAGGATAATTACCCACTGTGCGAATAACAATCACACTTATTTACCGGGAACAGTGAAGTTACAGACTGCAACACAATTGCACGGCAACAATAGAAATCCATGTTTGTAGCTCTTACACAGGCAGACATCACAACAATTGTGAACCGCGATCACAAGCAGCAGCAATTGTAAAACAAACACACCAATACAATACACAATTGAAAAAGCACAGCACCACACATGGTAGCAACAAGATCACACTGTTGTAAATCCAATATACACGGCCTGACCGATTTTTGCAACAAGCAGCACAGGAACAAGTCGACCAAACACAGCAGTGGAAAAAAAAATTGTTTTACAGTTTCTAGGGTTACGGAAAACTTGGCTCTGATGCCAAATAGAATTTTACAGCTTAACTTTTCTATATTCCATAATCCTGAATAAAAGTACATACATCCTCGTTACAAAAGGAAACAAAAATAAAGGACACAATATCCTTCCTAAAACATGACTCTAATAATTACAAAATATTTACACTCCTTTTCTCCTAAATATAGACTCACGCCAATAACTTTAATGAAGAAAGAGTTGCTACCGGCATCACCAAAGGTTCAACTTATGTACAATGCTGCCACCATGCCCAAACTTTCACTTATTTATGATACTGCCAACGTTCCCTTGCTTATGTCCTTATTATTAGTGAAAGTCCATAAGTGTAACAAAGATAAAAATCGAAACTTTAGAATAAAATGATTATTAAACGTTATCTAAAAAAAATCATATATTAAAAAAGGTCTTGATTGAGATTACATGAATTTGTTGACATATCCATAGTGATCATGCCCTTTTTCATAACGTGTAATATTTTATGAGTCAAATGATCGCTAGCAATTGTTGATCTTTTGGTTCAAGTGAACTAATTCATGAGTCTCCACCACCACGGAGTAATGGACGTGGCCACCTCTTTTAAGAAACTGATCACAAAATGCCACCTCTCCCAGGAACAAGTTGTTTGGGCGAAGATTTCTCTGGAGAAGGATCCTCGAACCTCAGCCCAGCTCCCCAAGGGATTGGCACTTTGGGTGTATAGTTGGGCTCTTGCTTGTTGATGTACTACAAGAAGAGAACATAGTTAGTTCTGAAAGATGCCTTCATAGGGCCTTAGGTCTAGGCCTTGAGGCTCGCAATCAAAAGTAACTGAGTGCTAGGCATGCCACTGCTATCTCAGTATAGTAGATGTAGAACAAGAGTGTTTTTAGTCAATTACTTGCGTCCCAAGTTACTCGGACTTCTTGTTATCAAAGGAGATGGGTTAAGTTCACATTAAGTTTTTTTTCTTGCCTTGTAAACAAGAACTTTTAGTTCATAATCTTGTATGTTCGAATGAAGGGAGTCCAGAGTCCTTTAAGCCATTTGTTTGGTCCTAGATTGCTTTTAATGAAGACATATCCATTAAGCTAACCAAATCCATATACAAATAAGACTCTTAAAATAGGTAAAACAGGTGGAGATGACTTGAATACATACTAGAGAATGCATTAAGTAATAGATCTATTAACTTAGAAAACAACAAAGAGCTTCGGGCAACATTTCATCTTGTATGGCAAGGTTGAACTTCTTGCAGTTACTTCTCTTTGAATTAACAAGGGTTTATATGCTAAAAAGGGATGGATGGTAAACAGGTTTACACAAGGGAATCGATACTACGCCACTAAGGGAGATAGCACAACTTCAAATTGGACAAGAGATAGCTTGTTGTTAAAATGACTAAATCTAGGTTGATTTCAGCTTTTGAATGAAAATCTAGCTTGAGAGTTGAGTTTGTATGTTTGTTTGTTTGATTGGTTGAGTGTCCTTGTCTCTGGGGCATCTTCCTCATTTTATAGGCAAATTCGCCCGACTGCTATGACTTTGCTCTTGCCCGAAAACACTTGGAGGGTGGTAAGTCATCAGCTTTTTACTTGGAATGCCACTAGAAAATGTTCTTTGGGTGGTAGTAGGTTAGTCTTCATCACTTGTCACTTCAATGGTAAGCACGTGGCTTATATCTTGGCTGAGAAGACTTCAGTTTGCCTTTGGGCTTGTGCTGGGCTTCGAGCAAGTCCCCGTTTAGTTAGCATCCTTGGGCTTTCCTTCATTTAAGTCGAATGTTCAAATATTAACGTAAATAGTGCCCATTTTAATCATTGTTGAGTATGCAACCCAAGACACTAATAATGATTAAATAGCCGTTGCACGCCTTCACTCGGGACTTACGCCATTTAAAACAGCCGTTGGTTAACTATAACCCTTACACTAACCCACGAATTCCATCGTTAATTAACCACTTATTATATAATCATCATGTAAACTCCTCGGCAAAATACCTTAGCCATTTCGAGCCTTCAAATTCCCAGAATTCTCAGAGTCTTCAAATTTTCCAAAAACTTATCTCGTTCTTTAGTTCTTGCCCCCTAATTCTGATTTTCTTCCCATCTTCTCCTCAAAATCATTTAATGGCACCGAAAGTTGCTCGAACTCAATCTCCCTGCGAGACTGGTGAGGGGATCTCCACCATGCGTCGCTTGCTCAATGGCCTTCATCGCCCTCGTGCTGGCCTGCATACTGAACTTTTCAACCTTTGCCTCACTACAGCTCTTCTCTTTTGGAACTCGGGTACCAACACTTTTGGCTTTAGGATGGGCCCCATGTCCTCAACTATCCTAGATATGGCGCAGGTCTTCGGGCAAGGTCCTAGATGTTACCCATGACTGGTCATTGGCTTCTACAGTATCCTCAGAAAGGCACACTACGTTCAATTTCTGTTTCAAAACTTTTATGGCATTGAGGAGCAACCAAGTAGCTTTAATCACATCGGTAGATTCCACTTGTAAATATAAAGCTATATTCCCTTGCAATGATATCCACAAGCCCACACTTCCTCATAACTTCTGCTTTCTTGATCACTTCATCATCATAGTTGCATGCTTCAGGATCAACTACCATGACCATGTTGGTTTTAGGATCAATGTCAAAGACTTTGGTAGGACTTGTGGAAGAAGGCTTTGCTATAGAGGCAAGGATTACAGAGGTGTCTTTTGAAATTGAGAGGTTAAAGGAGCAATTGTCTATACTTAAGGCTGAACGAGTGACTCTAACCAACCAGCTTCACAAGATGATTGAAGCGGTCAAGAAAGTAAATGTTGACATTGAAGATGCTGAGCATAGTTAGCTAATAGTAACATTATTTTAGAGGAACCAAGCAGAATCTTCACTATCATGTAGACATACCACTCTATGACAGCTGCCATCACCAAGGATGTAATACTATTGAACTGATTCTTATGTAACTTTAACATTTAATGAAATGAAAATGACTTCTTTAATCCACTTTAGCTTACATCTCCTCCTTGAAACTCAACTATGATGAGCATATAAGTGGACTTTTGGATCTCTTACAATATCCAAACTTCTTTAACGTAACAATCCCTAACATCCCACAAGGTTGGGTGATATTTCTTCAAAAACTTAGCATTAATTGGATGCCTGTATAAGCTTCATTCTATATCTACCAAGTAATATCCTCTTCTTTCTAGTACTTGGTTGATAATGAAAGGACCCTCCTAAGTCGGACTCCACTTCCCAAAGCCTCTAATTTGAGCTCCCAAAGGTAGCATTGTTTTCCATACTAATTCCCCCTCCTTGAAGGTTTTTAACTTTACTTTTTTATTGTATGCTTGGGCAACAACTCTCTTCCCCTCTTGAATTTTATCTAGAGCTTCAATTCAGGCTACATCTAGTTCTTCAACTCCTTGACACATAGCCTGAATATATTCTTCATTGTGTAGCCTGAATTGGTTCTGAATTCTGACAGAACTTACATTAATCTCCATGGGGAGTACATCATCTTGCTCGAACGTTAGAGCATAAGGAGTAGTTCCAGTTGCTGTCCTCTCAGAGGTTCTATAAGCTCACAAAGTTTCTCCTAATTTCTCATACCACTTCTCTGGATTATTTGTCACCATTCTTTTAATAATGTTCACCAAGATCTTGTTACTGGCTTTTGCTTGACCATTTGACTGATGGTAGTAAGGACTAGACTGAATCATTTTTATCATGAACTTACCTGCAAGCTCATTTACTTCCCTTGAAATAAAAGATGGTCTGCGGTCTGTGACAATTGTCTCGAGCACCCCAAATCTGTGTAGGATCTTGGTTTCAATGAACTTCTTGACTGCAGTTGAGGTGATAGTTTTGACTACCTAAGCTTCTACCCACTTAGTGAAATAATATGTTGCCACGATTATAAATGTATGCCCCTTGCTAGAAGCTGGATAAATTTGCCCGATGAAGTCCATTTCCCACCTTCTAAAGGGCCAAGGCTTGACCACGAGGTTCAAAGGTACTAAGGGTACATGTTAGAGAGGTCCATGTCTTTGGCATTCTTCACACCCTTGGGCATAAGCTTTGCAGTCTTTTTCCATCTCGGGCCAGAAATAGCCATATCTTCTAAGCAACCATTTCATCTTAGTTCTAGCCTGATGTGCCCCATAGATTCCTTCATGTACTTCAGCCATTACCCTCATCGATTCTTCCTGGCCTAAGCACTTCAGTAGAATTCCATCTGGAGTCTTTCTTAAAATAACTTTATTCCACAAAACATACTTAGTTGCTTGTCATCTATTTTTCTTACTTGTGGGGAATGATGGATTTTTCAGATACTAAACAATAGGTGTCCTCTAATCCTTTATCTTCATTTCTTCAGTCATCACATCTAGGCTGAATCCCCTTTCAAAGATAGAAGATAGATTTCTTTTCTAAACTTCTATATCTTCTTCAAACTTCCTTTCTTGGATCTGTGCTCCAGAAGCCAATTGTGCCATCTCATTGGCAATTGTGTTTAACTCTCTGGGCATATGGTTTACTAATATTTTAGTGCCCCAATAGCCCAATAGTCCAATAGTTGTGTAGATGCCAAATAGTAACCTGCCATGGTGATGTGTCTGCACTTGTATTCTCTATTTAACTGATTGATCTCCAATTCTAAATCACCAAACAGCTCAACTTTAGTTGTCCCCAACTCTATTAAGATTTCTAGGCCAATTATTAATGCTTCATACTCTACCCGATTGTTGGTAGTCTCTTGATAATCCAAGAGGAATAAATAACAATGGTGAGTACCTTTATGATCAATGATGACAATCCCAGCTCCAGCAGCATTTTGAGTGTAAGAACCATCAAAATACAGTCTCCAATGAGTGATCTAGATTCTAGTTATTCTTTTTATCTCTCGCTGGATCCATTCTTCTCTGCTCGAGAAGGCTTTGCTTGATGGGATTCACACAAGCAACCTCAAAAGTTCCTGGAATGTTGATAATCTCCTCTTGAGACTCCTGGTGCTCAACCAAGAAGTCTGCAATTGCTTATCCCTTGATTGCTTTTTGAGGCACATATTGAAAGATGAACTCTGATAATGCTAGAATCCACTTTCCAATTCTCCCAATTAGCATTGGCTTTGACAACATGTGCTTAATCACATCAGGCAATAATGTGGATGTGGCAAGGCAACATATAATGCCTTAGCTTGGAGGTAGTGAAGTATAAAGCCAAACACAACCTTTCTACTGTAGTATATCTTGCCTCTACCTCACTAAGGGTTCTACTGAGGTAGTATGTTGCTTATTCTTTCCCACCTTCATTGTTTTGGGCCAGCAAGCTTCCCATTGATTTTTCAGAGGCAGAAATATAAAGTTTTAAAGGCTTCCCCCTCCCTAAGATGGCATAAACACTGGTGGAGAGGCCAAATAAGCCTTTATTCTGTCAAATGCCTCTTGGTGGGGAGGATCCCACTCAAACTCTTCTTTGTCTTTCAATCTTAACAGAGAAGTTAGTGGCTGAATCTTGCCCGCCAAGTTAGCAATAAATCTCCTTAAGAAGTTAACTTTCCTCAACAGCCTTTGCAGTTGTACTTTATTGGTAGGTGGAGGTGATTGCATTATTGCCCAAGCTTTATTCTTGGTAACCTTTACACCTCTTTGATGAACAAGGAATCCCAAAAAGTTACTCAACCTTACACCAAAAGCACATTTCTTTCGATTCATTTTTAGCTTATGGATCTTCATTCTTGTTAAGGTTTGTCTGAGGTCTACCAAGTGATGTTCTTCAGTTTTAGACCTCACCACGATGTCATCAATGTATACTTCCATGCTATGGCTGATCAAATCATGAAAAATGGCATTCATCACTCTTTGATAGGTTGTTCCAAAATTTTTTAGCCCAAATGGCATTACCAAGTATTCATATGCTCCAACATGACCTGGGCACCTAAAAGCTACTTTGTGTATATCTTCTTTAGTCATTTTTATCTGATTACAACCGGCATTCCCATCCATGAAAGACAGGACTTTATGTTTGGCAACTGCATCTATGGATAAGTCAACCATGGGCATGGGATATTCATCTTTAGGTGTGGCTCCATTAATGTTTCTATAGTCAACACAACATTGAATTGCATTAGTTATAGCTTTTAATACAGGTACAATGTTGGCCAACCACTCGACATATTTGGTAGGCCTAATAAATCCAGCCTTTACCAATTTCTTAATCCCTTTTTTGACTTGCTCTTCAATCTCTTTTGACATCCTCTGTGGTACTTGCTTCACAAGTTTATATTCCTCCTTAATAGGCATTCTGTGTTCTGCTAAGGTTAAATCTAAACCTAGCATCTTAGTGTAATGCCAAGCAAAACAGTCTTTAAACTCATGTAGAAGACTGACTATCTTTGCCCGAACTTCAACTTCCAACATGCCACTGATCTGTATAGGCCTTGGATCTCCTTTAGTCCCTAAATCAATGGTTTCTATGGGATCTTGTACCTCTAGTGATGGCTTATCGAGTTCTGCACACAAAAATTCGACTAACTCTGGACTCTCGAGCAAGTCTTCTGGTCTATCCAAGTCATATATACATTCAGCCATTTGTATGGCTGTTTCCAACTCCTTTCCAAAAAACTCTTTTTCACTTTTGCTCTAGTTGCTTGATATTTCTTCTTCTTGTTCCTTGGCCAAGCTCTCCCTTTCCTACTTCCTCTCTCTTCCATACATTAACAGTCATTTGATTAAGGACCTGACTTCAACTACTTGGTCCTTTCTTTTTTGTTCTGACATTACTGGTGTTGGGGAGTTGGGAAAATATGGGATTTATCCCATTCTTCCCTGGTGAGGAACAATCCTTGCTCCAAAAGCTTTTGGGCCGCCACCTTAGTCGGGCGGCCGTTCTTATCAACTCCTAAGCACTGGACAATCCCAATACTATAATTATAAAAACTGGCTTCTGCCACATTGGCAGTGGAGAGGAAGGGTCGTGACTCGGCCTCCACCATCTCCCAAAATCATGGCCCCATGACTCATTCCTCGTGGTAAACTGCTACTTATTGATGTAGGGTGAAAGGCACAGAGAGACTCTGATGAATCCAATCTCGGCCTAGTAAAGCTCCATAGGTGGAAGTAATATCCACAACAAAGGCTTTGAGCCTAAGTCAACCTCTAGGGGCAATATCTCATGAGTTCTAGTGATAGCTCTAGAGAAACTGGAAACTGTTAGATCTATAAGGATGAAATCTTCCTCACTTCTGCACACCATTTTCATCTGTTTATATGGTAACACATTGACCGCAGCTTCTCCATCAATCAAAACCCTCTTAAATGGTACTTCCTCTAGATGAACAGTTACATATATAAGCTTGAGATGGTTAGCTAGAGCCAAACGCAGGCAACTGAAGACCATTTTGTCTGAAGATACTCTATCGGGCTCTTTCTTTGGGAGCTCGGGCAAACCTGTTCTACCCGATTCCTCTTTTCTTGCTTTTTCAACACTAACATGTGCCATCATAGGTTATGTTGCCAAGTAATCACCCTCCATTGTGGCAGGTTAATCATGCTTATGACAAAACATGACAAATAGAACAAATGTCATGTTTACATGGAAATTGCTAGGTTCAAGTAGATCCTCCTTCTTTCCCCTAATGTAGTCTATGAATTCATCTAACCAGGCTTGTGCTTCTTTTAGCAACATTAGCTCGGGTAACCTTTCTTCTTGAGTTATGCCAAAGTTTGGCATTTGTTCTGGAACTTTGCAAAGAGTATCAACCAACAAAGGTGATGGCATTCTTCTTTCGGGTGAGATAGTTCCAAAACATATTGGCTCTAGGCTCCATCTTGGTGTTGGTATCATTACTATGTCGTCTTGAGCTCCCTTAGGATTCTGTACTTCCCAGGATGAGGGCTTTGTGGAACATGTTCTCATTCCCCCTCAATCTTGTTATTTGCCTTTTCTACCTCCTTTTTGCTTCTACAATGAAGTTGATTTCTTCCCCCATGAGGTACTTTCTCAAACTTCACATTTTTAGAGATTTTTGAGGCGGTGAGGACTTTTAATGAGTTCATGTGAGCTTTATGCTGCCTCTAAACTCTCCTGATCATAAAGGCTCCCATTTCATTGACAAGTCTGATAGGAGCATTTTTATGCGACTTAATTGGCTTGTTCTCATGCATTTATGTTGTTTTTCCTTAGTTAGTTTAAGTGTTTAAAGTCATTTTCGTGCAATTTCAGGTTTTAGTGTCAAAGTATGCAAAAAGAAGCAATTTGGAGCATTCTAGAGCATTTTTGGGCCAAGATTGGATAGTGCAAGCATGGAGGCATGAGGATGGACGAATTTGAAGGCTTGAATTCAGTTAGGGAGCTGCAAGGGGGCCTAAAAAAACCTTATTTCTAGAAGGCTTTATCTATTCACACATGGTGCCTAATTTCTAGCTTGTCACTAGCCGTCCTAGCTTGTCTCCTAGCCGTCCTAGCTTGTCACTAGCCGTCCTACCTTGTCTCCTAGCCGTCCTACCTTGTCACTAGCCGTCCTACCTTGTCACTAGCCGTCCTACCTTGTCTACTAGCCGTCCTACCTTGTCTCCTAGCCCTCACTAGCCGTCCTACCTTGTCTCCTAGCCGTCCTATCTTGTCTCCTACCTTGTCCAAGCTACACACATATATCCTTTAAGTGTTTCATGTATAGAATTTCTGGTACAAAAAAACCTTTTGGTTTCAACTAAGTTCAAAACCTTTCCTAGCCCTATAAATAAGGCTTTGCAGCAAGGCACTTGGGGGGATCACTCATTCACCCAATTTTCGTCCATTCATCTAGCCACACCACTCTACACATCCTAAAATCCTAAAAACACAATTCCAGCCAAACACTACACCTTGCCGTGCCTATCCTCCATCCAATTCCATAATCCCTGATCCTAAAACACATCCCAACCATCCCATCCACCTTTGTGCCGTAGCAAGGAGAAAGAAGGAAAGACTCTTGGATGCTCAAGCTTCGTCGTTGGTGCATTCTAGGTGTAATTCGTTTTATGATTTCAATGTTTAATTTATTTTCCTTTCATTTTGCTATGAACATGAGTGGCTAAACCCCTATTGGTTAGGGGTGATTTCGAAGCCATAACTATGTGTGCAAGTTGATTTGATAAATTCCAATTATGAGTTCTTGAATCGTGAATGCAATTGGCTTAACTGTGCGAGTAATAACGTATTTGTGTTTGTTAATTAGGGGTCGACACTTAATTGGCTTGCATGAATATGATGCTAGAATATAAGTTTGTTTCACATAATTGTCACACACTTATATTCACAAGTAGTGAAGGTTGCTAGTCACAATCGCGTTAAGTTCAATTCCTAGCATAAGTGTCATGTTGTCATAGTCACAAGTGCTTTGTCAATGCTTATAGTTTTCATTGAACGTAATGATCTTTGAATGTATCTTTATTATGATGTCATGTAAGGAACTTTTGAAGAATGCTTTGGGTTGTCGTATGATGTCATCCAATTCAATAACACAAGGAAAACTTGAGAATTAACTAGTGATGTCACGGTTAATTTGGGGCATTGTCATTCATAATTCTATGAAGGAATAACTGGAAATCGAGTCATTTGCATACTTGTCATGTGTGGAGAAAGAACCCCTAACTAGTCCATCATCCATTAAAAACCCCAAAAAAAGGTTTCAAAATCAGTTTTACTTTGCAATCTGTTTTCTCAACTTTAATTTCGTCCAAATCAAATCCCCCTTTACTTTGAAGTCTCAATTTAGTTAGAAATTGTTTTGGTTCATGTTTTTAAGTGTTTTGAGTCAAGTTTTCAACCAATTTCGTCCAAATTAGTGTAGGTGCTCAAAACTGCCCAGAAAGTGGTTTTTAGGCAGTTTTGAGTCTTCTAGTTGCTGTTTTGAGTTTTTGTTTTGTTTTAGTGTTTTAACTTTGGTTTTTCATTCTTTGAGTCCAAATTAGTGTTTTTAACTTTGTTTTGGAGTTCTTAGGTCAGTTTTCAAGAGTTTAGCAATCCCTCCTAATCCCCGGTTTTGAACGATCCCTACTTACATACTTTGCTACAATTGTCAGAAGAGGGTTTAATTTGTGTGCTTAATATATTTCGCATCAAATTTTTGGCGCCGTTGCCGGGGATTAGCAACTTTGCTAAATCCCTTGGATTGTTTTTGTTTCATTTATTTCACTTTGTTTCTGATTTTGTTGTAGTTTCTGACCTATTTTTGTTTCTTGTTTTTTTTAGGTACTAGTGCATGACGCGGAGTTCTCAAACTGTGCATGCACATATCTTAGACTTTAACGATGATTTTGAACTTGATTTGAGAAGAAAGAGGAGGCATCCCGAACGTAGTGAACCTAGTTCAAGTTCAGAGGCCGAATCTGAGTTTGAAGAAGTGGAAGAAGAAGTTATGGCAGCGGACAATCGGACCATTAAAGAGCTTTCGGCCTCAGGGTTGGCCAATGCCGCACCATTATGCATTCAATACCCCGCGGCTGCCCAAGGCAAGACCGATGAATTCGAGTTGAAGTCAAGCTTGTTGCACCACATTCCTAAATACCATGGGCTTTCCATGGAAGATCCAAACAAGCATCTTAAAGAGTTTGAAGTAGTTTGTTCAAGCATGACTCCCGTCAATGTTGACGGAAGTATTTTGAAGATGAAAGCTTTTCCGTTCTCTTTAATGGATAAAGCTAAGGATTGGTTATACGAGTTGGCTCCTGGCACTGTCACTTCATGGGAGAGTATGAAAATAGCGTTTTTGGAGAAGTTTTTCCCAACTTCTCGCATCATTCTTCTTCGTAAAAAAATAAGTGGAATTCAACAAGATGAAGGTGAGTCTTTTCCTGCATACTATGAACGTTTTAAATCACTTGTTGCTTCTTGTCCACAGCATCAGATGAAGGAGGAGCTACTTTTGCAATACTTCTACGAGGGCCTCCTACCATTAGAACGTCAAATGCTCGATGCCTCGGCAGGTGGAGCATTAGTGGACAAAACACCTATGGCTGCCAAGACCTTGATTTCTAATCGAGCGTTGAACGATCAACAATACGAAGGAGTAGGCCAAAGAGGACCCCCACGGCAACATGTTCATGAGGTAAGTTCTACTTCCGACATTAATTCACAATTGGCTAATCTTACTTCTATTGTGTCTCAGTTGGCCGAGGGCATGAAGATGCAAGGACCAATTGTATGTGGCGTATGTTCTATGCATGGACATGCCTCTGAAAAATGTCCACAGTTGATTGAAAATGGTGGATGGGAAAGCGCCAATGCAATTGGGTTTCAAGGCCAAAACCAACCAAGGAACGATCCTTATTCCAACACATATAATCCCGGTTGGAGAGACCACCCAAATTTCAAATGGAGGGAGCCCCAACAATCTCAAAACCAATGAGGCTTTAGGCAACAACCCCCTGGGTTCTTTCCCAAAACCTACGGCCCACCCCAAAATCAAGCCCAATCCGGCCCAAGTGCCTCAGGTACGTCTCTTGACAATGATGCACTTCTTAAGATACTAACTAAGTTGTCTAATGGGCAGGACGATCAAGCTAAGGCTATGCAAAACCAAGACAAAAGGGTGGATCAATTGGAGAAACAAATGGGGCAAATTGCCGAGTTTATGGGGCAGTTTCGTGAACAAGGAAAGCTCCCTAGTTCCACTGTTCCAAATCCAAAGGGAAGCTTCGAAAGTGCAAAGGCCATAACCTTGAGAAGTGGAGAAGAGATTGGGGCAGATCCTACACCATCACAATCAGGTCCCAAAGGTGATGAAAACTTGCAAATTGAAGAGGAAGAATCAAGCAAACCCACGGCAAAGGTGGGAGAGTCTTTGCCGCAAGTTCCTAGTGCCCCAAAACTGTCTAATTCGGCCAAAAAGGGTAAGAATGTGTCAAATTCGGTTTCTACTAATGTTTTTCCTTCGAATGCTCCTTTTCCTAGTAGGTTTATGCAAACAAGGAAGGAAGAAGCTGAAAAGGACATCCTTGAGACATTTAGGAAAGTTCAAGTGAACATACCCTTGTTGGATGCAATCAAGCAAGTCCATAGATACGCCAAGTTTTTGAAGGAGTTGTGCACCACTAGGAAGAGGATGTCGACCAAGGAAGTGGTAAAAGTAGGTGAGAATGTGTCCACCATCTTGCAACGCAAACTACCTCCCAAATGCAAAGATCCGGGTAGTTTCACCATTCCTTGTGTCATAGGTAACACTAGATTTGAATCTGCCATGCTTGACTTAGGTGCCTCTATAAATGTTATGCCATATTCCATATATGCATCTATGAACCTAGGAGCATTGAAAAAGGATGGTGTTATCATACAATTGGCCGATAGATCTAATGCCTATCCAAAGGGAGTTTTGGAAGATGTTTTGGTGCAGGTTAATCATTTGATCTTTCCGGCGGATTTCTATGTCCTTGAGATGGATGAATCGGATCATGCACCCTCGCTGCCCATTCTACTTGGAAGGCCATTCATGAAAACGGCCCGGACTAAGATTGACGTGTTTAATGGAACTTTGTCCATGGAATTTGATGGGGAAGTTGTTAATTTCAATCTTTCCGATTCTATTAAGTATCCTAGTGAAGATCATTCATGTTTCTCTATTGATACTGTTGACTCTTTGGCACAGGGATACCTTGAAGATTTGAATGATGATATGCTTGAAAAAGTCATTACAAGTGGTGTAGAAGTCAAAACCAAGGGAGCAACATCCATGCAACCCCACGGCACAAATACACTATCCTATGCCGTGCCTCCTAGTGAGGATTTTCTTGAAGTAGTTGCTGCCCTTGAGTCATCACCAATACATGATGGTAAGCTTCCTAACAAAGAGTCCATTCCCATTTCGACTAACAAATTGCTTCCATCCATAATTCAGGCACCTATCCTTGAACTCAAACCTTTGCCAAGCCATTTGAAGTACATTTTCTTGGGAAAAAATGAGACACTGCCTGCCATCATATCATCATCCCTCACGGCACAAGAGGAGGAAAAACTCATGCATGTGTTGAAGGAGTACAAATCTGCCCTAGGATGGACATTGGCCGATATCAAAGGTATAAGCCCCACAACTTGTATGCATCACATATTTCTTGAGGAGGGGACCAAACCAACTAGAGAGGCTCAACGCCGTCTTAACCCTCCAATGATGGAAGTTGTGAAAAAGGAGATAATCAAACTTCTTGATTGTGGAGTCATTTATCCTATCTCCGATAGTCGTTGGGTTTCACCTATCCAATGTGTGCCTAAGAAATCCGGAGTGACGGTTGTGGAGAATGCCGAGAATGAGCTTGTACCCATGAGAATCCAAACCGGTTGGCGTGTATGCATCGATTATAGGAAGATAAATGCCACCACAAGGAAGGACCACTTCCCATTGCCGTTCCTAGATCAAATGTTGGAAAGGTTAGCGGGTCATTCTTTTTATTGCTTTCTTGATGGATATTCAGGTTATAATCAAATTGTCATTGCCCCGGATGATCAAGAAAAGACCACTTTTACTTGTCCCTTTGGAACATTTGCATATCGACGCATGCCATTTGGTTTGTACAATGCCCCTGCCACGTTTCAAAGGTGTATGGTAAGCATATTTTCTGATTATGTTGAAAGGATTATTGAGATATTCATGGATGACTTTAGTGTTTTTGGTGATTCTTTTGATAAATGCTTGGATAATCTCACTTTAATCTTGAAACGTTGTGTTGAAACAAACCTTGTTTTAAATTGGGAAAAATGCCATTTTATGGTTAAACAAGGTATTGTTTTGGGTCATATAATCTCTGAAAAAGGAATTGAAGTTGATAAGTCTAAAGTAGATCTTGTACGCTACTTACCCTCTCCTACTTCGGTTAGAGAGGTTCGTTCTTTTCTTGGTCATGCAGGATTCTATAGACGATTTATCAAGGACTTTTCCAAGATTGCACAACCCCTATGCCGCCTCCTCCAAAAAGATGTGTCTTTTGAGTTCAACGAGGCATGCGAGAAGTCATTCAAGCATCTCAAAGAGCTCCTAACCACGGCACCCATCATAACTCCCCCGGATTGGTCCATTCCATTTGAATTGATGTGTGATGCCTCGGATTATGCACTTGGGGCTGTTTTGGGTCAAAGGAAAAATAAACAGTCACATGTTATTTATTATGCTTCCCGCACTTTAAATGATGCTCAATTGAATTATTCTACAACCGAAAAAGAACTCTTGGCGGTTGTATTTGCTTTAGATAAGTTTAGATCATATCTTATTGGCACTAAAGTAATTGTTTTCACTGACCATGCAGCCTTGAAGTATCTTTTCACCAAAAAGGAGGCCAAACCAAGGCTCATTCGTTGGATGCTCCTACTTCAAGAGTTCGATATTGAAATTAGGGACAAGAAAGGTTGTGAAAACGTGGTGGCTGACCACTTGAGTAGATTGGTGCGTGAAGAAGAATCCCTCCCCATTTCTGAGACGTTTCCGGATGAACAACTTCTGTCCATTGAGGTAAGTACCCCTTGGTATGCCGATTTGGTCAATTTCTTGGTGACTAAGCAAGTTCCTAACACCCTAAGCAAGGTCCAACGTGATAAATTGATACATGATGCAAGATTTTATGTGTGGGATGATCCATATCTATGGAAATATTGCCCAGATCAGATTATTAGAAGATGTGTGCCAACTTCTGATTTTAACTCAATTCTAGCATTTTGTCATTCTTATGCATGTGGAGGCCATTTTGGTACCCAAAGGACAGCTCGTAAAGTGTTAGAATCTGGTTTTTATTGGCCTACATTGTTCAAAGATGCTAGAACGTTTTTCTTAACATGTGATAGATGTCAAAGAACAGGTTCTATTGGTGCAAAAGACCAAATGCCGCAAACACCCACCGTCAATGTTGAAATCTTTGATGTTTGGGGTATTGATTTCATGGGTCCTTTTCCTTCTTCATTTGGTTTCACTTATATTTTGCTTGCGGTTGATTATGTTTCTAAATGGGTAGAAGCAAAAGCTACCCGTACTAACGATTCTAGAGTGGTTTCAGATTTCATCAAGACTAACATTTTCTCTAGATTTGGGATGCTGCGGGTATTTATAAGTGATGGAGGTTCACATTTCTGCAATAGGACCATTGAGGCACTCTTCAAGAAGTACAATGTCAAGCATAAGGTTTCAACACCTTATCACCCACAAACAAGTGGCCAAGCCGAAGTATCAAATAGAGAGGTCAAGCAAATCTTGGAGAAGACCGTGGGGCCTAACCGGAAGGATTGGAGCATGCGTTTAGACGATGCACTATGGGCATATCGCACTGCCTACAAAACACCCCTAGGGATGTCTCCATTTCGGCTAGTTTATGGAAAACCTTGTCACTTACCCGTGGAGTTAGAGCATAAGGCACATTGGGCCATCAAAACGTTCAATTTGGACTTAGATGCTGCTGGAATGCATCGGAAGCTCCAATTGAATGAGCTTGAGGAACTAAGGAATGAAGCCTACGAGAATGCCCGCATTTACAAGGAAAAGACGAAGGCGTTTCATGACAAGATGATTAGGGGCAAAACCTTCACAATTGGGCAGAAAGTTTTACTTTTTAATTCTCGTTTACGTTTATTTCCCGGAAAGTTACGTTCTAAATGGATTGGACCTTTTGTTGTTACTAATGTTTTTCCACATGGTGCAGTTCAAGTCCAAAGCTTAAGGAATGGGGTGGAATTCAAGGTCAACGGACATAGATTGAAGCCATACTATGAGAATGTCGTGGGGCAGGTTGTGGAGGAGATTTCACTCCATGCCGTGGGCACCAATGGTGCCTGAACGTGTTCTTCGTCCAGCTGCAAGACGTTAAAGAAAGCGCTACTTGGGAGGCAACCCATGCCATTCAACAAAGGAAGACCTAGAAAGCACTCCAATTCCAGATTTGCGTTCCTAAACCCTTCTCTTTGTTGATTCCTTCTAATCTGCCTATTTAGTTGTTTTACTTGCTGTTTGTGTGTTTCTTTGTGTGATTCTATGCTTAAAACATTGAGGACAATGTTTGATTTAAGTGTGGGGGGGGTAACTAAGTGTTTTTCATGCAAATTCGTGGGATTTTATCACCCATTATTTCAAAACTTGTTCCTTGCTGTTTTTAAGTGTTTTTAAGCAGTTTTGGTGTGTTTTAGTATGTTTTGAAGTAAAAATCCGAAAATCAAAGAAAAATTTGAAAAATTTGTTTTAAAAAACCCAAAAAAGAGTTGTTTTTGTGTGTTTGTTTGTGTCTTAGGGTACCTTCCAACACAATGATGAGGATTTGGTTTTTAAATACATGGCTGTTAAAGAGAGTGATTAACATGGATGAAAGTTTGATTTACTCTATGTTTATGCTTGGTTGGAGAGTTAAAATCTGTGCATTCTTTGTTTTCTAAAATCGTTGCATGATCTCATTATTCTTTGCTTGGTTGCTACTTAGAAGGCGTTTCATCATTTAGTTCCAAACACTAGAAGTTATGCCCATTTCATTCAAAGCATGGTATTGATTAGCATAACACATATTCAAGATGAAGTTGTGTAGTGACCACCACTTTAGCCAAAAAGCCGTGTGCCCTACTCCATTATATGTTTAGGTGTTAACCCCATTGAGCCTTGTTTAGCCTTTTCTTTGTTAACCCACATTACCCTCACCTAGCCTAGATTAGGACTATCCATACCCTCGTTCTTAAAGTATAGTAAGCATGATTCAAATGGAATTCCTTTATGGCAGAAACCAAGTGTGGGGGAAGTAGAAAGAAAAGAAAAGAAAAGTTCGTAAAAAAAAAAAAAAAAAAAAAAGTATGAAAAGAGTTGAACAACATGAGAAAAAGATATCCAAGGTGTTGTTTGTTGAAGAAAGGGTCCAAAAAGTTGAATTCGGCCCCAAGAAGTTGTTTAAAGTCTTCCCCTTGTGTTTTTAAGTTAATTTCTGCAAACTAAGTGAATTCTAAGTCTTAATTTCATTACTTTGCTTACTAATGCTTGAAGTAACGTTTGTTTTCCCTATCCTTTCTTTGTTAACCAATACCCCAAGCCCCGTTGCAACCCTTAAACTTCTATCTTGAGTGTTATGTGTTTTAATTTGTTGAGTTTGAATTTGGTATGAGCATATGGTGTCACTGGTTCTCGCATCTAAGTAGTAGCATTCCATTCATGAGATCATATCTAAACATGCCTATTAACTCCGGAAATTGCGTTCTTTGTGATACATATATGTGAGCATTCGTTTTTGTATCTACATCAATTCTCTCACATATAACTAGTATAGGGTGTGTAGTTAGAAAATCTGAGTGAAAATAGAGTGCAAATCTATTAAGGATAGAAGGAATTCTCTAAGGCATGTTACTACATTCAAAACATTGTTTTAATTGGTTAATTGTGAACTAGTAAGTAGTGACTATGATTAAGCATGTGCTTAAGTGTTAAATTGACTCAAATCTGTGGGAATGATAATCTTTAACATGTTATGTGCATTGGAAATCCCTGAGGCAAACGTTGGAAGGTTTAGATTATGTTTGTTTGTTTTGTCTTGTTTTATTTCTTTGTTTTGCTCGAGGACTAACAAAAGCTAAGTGTGGGGGAATTTGATAGGAGCATTTTTATGCGACTTAATTGGCTTGTTCTCATGCATTTATGTTGTTTTTCCTTAGTTAGTTTAAGTGTTTAAAGTCATTTTCGTGCAATTTCAGGTTTTAGTGTCAAAGTATGCAAAAAGAAGCAATTTGGAGCATTCTAGAGCATTTTTGGGCCAAGATTGGATAGTGCAAGCATGGAGGCATGAGGATGGACGAATTTGAAGGCTTGAATTCAGTTAGGGAGCTGCAAGGGGGCCTAAAAAAACCTTATTTCTAGAAGGCTTTATCTATTCACACATGGTGCCTAATTTCTAGCTTGTCACTAGCCGTCCTAGCTTGTCTCCTAGCCGTCCTAGCTTGTCACTAGCCGTCCTACCTTGTCTCCTAGCCGTCCTACCTTGTCACTAGCCGTCCTACCTTGTCACTAGCCGTCCTACCTTGTCTACTAGCCGTCCTACCTTGTCTCCTAGCCCTCACTAGCCGTCCTACCTTGTCTCCTAGCCGTCCTATCTTGTCTCCTACCTTGTCCAAGCTACACACATATATCCTTTAAGTGTTTCATGTATAGAATTTCTGGTACAAAAAAACCTTTTGGTTTCAACTAAGTTCAAAACCTTTCCTAGCCCTATAAATAAGGCTTTGCAGCAAGGCACTTGGGGGGATCACTCATTCACCCAATTTTCGTCCATTCATCTAGCCACACCACTCTACACATCCTAAAATCCTAAAAACACAATTCCAGCCAAACACTACACCTTGCCGTGCCTATCCTCCATCCAATTCCATAATCCCTGATCCTAAAACACATCCCAACCATCCCATCCACCTTTGTGCCGTAGCAAGGAGAAAGAAGGAAAGACTCTTGGATGCTCAAGCTTCGTCGTTGGTGCATTCTAGGTGTAATTCGTTTTATGATTTCAATGTTTAATTTATTTTCCTTTCATTTTGCTATGAACATGAGTGGCTAAACCCCTATTGGTTAGGGGTGATTTCGAAGCCATAACTATGTGTGCAAGTTGATTTGATAAATTCCAATTATGAGTTCTTGAATCGTGAATGCAATTGGCTTAACTGTGCGAGTAATAACGTATTTGTGTTTGTTAATTAGGGGTCGACACTTAATTGGCTTGCATGAATATGATGCTAGAATATAAGTTTGTTTCACATAATTGTCACACACTTATATTCACAAGTAGTGAAGGTTGCTAGTCACAATCGCGTTAAGTTCAATTCCTAGCATAAGTGTCATGTTGTCATAGTCACAAGTGCTTTGTCAATGCTTATAGTTTTCATTGAACGTAATGATCTTTGAATGTATCTTTATTATGATGTCATGTAAGGAACTTTTGAAGAATGCTTTGGGTTGTCGTATGATGTCATCCAATTCAATAACACAAGGAAAACTTGAGAATTAACTAGTGATGTCACGGTTAATTTGGGGCATTGTCATTCATAATTCTATGAAGGAATAACTGGAAATCGAGTCATTTGCATACTTGTCATGTGTGGAGAAAGAACCCCTAACTAGTCCATCATCCATTAAAAACCCCAAAAAAAGGTTTCAAAATCAGTTTTACTTTGCAATCTGTTTTCTCAACTTTAATTTCGTCCAAATCAAATCCCCCTTTACTTTGAAGTCTCAATTTAGTTAGAAATTGTTTTGGTTCATGTTTTTAAGTGTTTTGAGTCAAGTTTTCAACCAATTTCGTCCAAATTAGTGTAGGTGCTCAAAACTGCCCAGAAAGTGGTTTTTAGGCAGTTTTGAGTCTTCTAGTTGCTGTTTTGAGTTTTTGTTTTGTTTTAGTGTTTTAACTTTGGTTTTTCATTCTTTGAGTCCAAATTAGTGTTTTTAACTTTGTTTTGGAGTTCTTAGGTCAGTTTTCAAGAGTTTAGCAATCCCTCCTAATCCCCGGTTTTGAACGATCCCTACTTACATACTTTGCTACAATTGTCAGAAGAGGGTTTAATTTGTGTGCTTAATATATTTCGCATCAAAGTCTCTCATCATTTTCTATTACGTACCATTTCTGCCTGAGTCGGGCAGAATTTTTTTTGGTGAATGGGGATATAATGCTCTTTGTTCTTCCCTTCATTCTAACATCATTGTGACTTGATTGGGGAGGCTTTACATCCACCCATTTTGGTATTTTGGCTTCTCTGTCCTCCACCTCTTTAAAGGCTTCATAATTTCTGAGTACCTCTGTTAAGCCATTTGGTTGAGAATCTCATCCCAACCTTTGGAAAACATTTTTGGACGTCTCTTTCTCAACAGCCTACATGATACTTTTGCGGGCTTCTTGTTCCTCTTTCTCTCTTCTTATTCTCAATTCTTGATCAATAATGGCTCCTAATGTTGGCACTTCTAACTCATATACGCCTTGGCACTTGCTACACAACACTAACCCTTTAACTATGGCTGCTTTAGGTTTCTTAGGCAGCTTGATAGTTCCTTCTGTTGGTCTATCAACTTGCCTTCTTTCTACTTTCACTTCCCAGGTGGCTTTTCCTTTCCCTTTTTTCAGCCCAAGTTAGGTTGACCATGTTTATTGGGGCTTCCGGGAAGGGATCCGTGTCAATCATCATATTGGCCTATGATTTTTCTAACAACAAATTTCCCTTTACTACTAAGTCTTATATCCAATCCCTGAACTGGACACAGTTAGTTATTGAGTGATTGAAAGTATAATCCAGCTTGTAATACTTCTTTCCCCTTAGTTCTTCTGGCTTAGGCATCTTTTTGGTGCTGTTAGGCACAATCACTCTTGGCCGCACCAACTCTTCATAGATCTCCAAGGCCTTGGTTAGATCAAAAGAATAACTCTAATATTTAGTTGGCTTCATAGAGACAAATCCACCATTATTCGTCACCACTTTTTGATCCTTGACTAGTAAAACTAAACCTTTCACTATTAAAGGTTTGAATGGGGTAGTCATATCTGCCGCACACATGTCCATCTCTTCTCTTCCATGGCCATCGTTCTGGCTCAGCTCTTTCAAACTCCACTTGGTGAATTACAGTTTTATTTTTGTAAAAATGAGGAGCCTTAGATGAGTGTTTTACTTATTATTCCTCAAGCAACAGCTTTTCGTACTTTGTGGCTGCAATTACCAACTCTTGTAACTTATTGAACTGTACATCATAAAACTTTTTCCTCAAAGGCAGCCTCAAAGCCTTTTGAGCAATGGATATGAGTTGGGCATGATTGATAGGGAATTGGCACCTTATTCTTGTTCTTCTGAACCTCATGACGAAGTCTTCTATAGACTCATGTTCGTATTGCTTCACCTCCACTAGGTTATTGATAGACATCTCGAGCTCTATCCTATAGAACTGCTCATGTAAAGCCATCTTCATTTGCCCCCAGTTAGCAATATAATTAAGAGGCAATAGAGAATACCATTGAGATGGTAGGCCAACCAACGAGTTCCCAAACAATCTTAACTTATAATTAGAATTGTCTTCAAATGCCACGCAATGATTGGAGAACTTAAAGATGTGATCTTTAGAGGATACACTGCCATCATCCCTACTAAAAGTGGGAAACGTAGGCATCTTGAAGTTGAGCGGAAAAGGATTCTGCTCATTAATATACTTCAGGTATGGCTTCTGGTAAGCGATCCTGAACAGCAGGCGAGCCTAAGGTTGAGCATTCTGGGCCACCATTCTTCTTAACTCAGCTAACTCATCTATGAGCTGCTGGTTAGCTGTATTGTTGTATGGGGTATGTGGGGCTCCCCATTTCGAGCTGCGAAGCCCTCCCTTACTGGCCAATGGTGAGGGCCTATAAGGAGGAGGCTTGTCTACCTTGGTAGGCTTGCCTTTTCCACTAGATTCTCCTATTAACTGGGCCATCCCATACTTCTTTCTTTCTTGCCCGCTCTGCCCCGCTACTACCTAGTGAAAATAATAAGGGGTCGAGCAACTTTGTTTCTAGGATTTCCTCTAGTACTGGCTGACTAGCTACATATCATTCCTTGTTTTTTTTCTTTATCTCTCTTTTCCTTAAGCACAGGAAATAGGGGGATAGCTGGTTCTTTTTCAGGGCTCTTTTCCCTCATTATTTCCATGGCATAACCATTCTTTAGAGTAGAGTACTCCAGATCTAATCTTCTTTGCAAACTTCCTGTTAAAGAACAGAGTCTGCTTACTTCTCCTCTAGTTTCCAGAGTGATACTTTTCAGCATTTGTACCATGGTGGCTTGCAAATCTTCATTGGTTACCTTCCCTCCTGACTTTTTGAATGAAGTCGGGCTTTGTAGAATAGCTGGTCCTTGCAGGGAAGGAAAATCCTCTAGATGATTTGTCATGCTTGATCTTGGTAGACACTAGGGTGGCCCCTATTCTATGTTCCACCTGAAGGTTTTCTCCTTCCTTCTTTTTCTTGGCATACAAGACTATAAGAATCCCACCAGGAGTGCCAAAACTATGTTCTGGAGAAGATTTCTCTGGAGAATGATCATCGGACCTCAACACAACTTCCCAAGGGATTGGTACTTTGGATGTATAGTTGGGCTCTTACTTGTTGATGTGCTACAAGAAGATGACAGAGTTAGTTCTGAAAGGTTCCTTTGTGGGGCCTTAGGTGTAGGCCTTGAGGCTCGCAATCAAAACTAACTGAGTGCTAGGCGTGCCACTACTATCTTAGTATAGCAGATGTAGAACAAGAGTAATTTTAGTCGATTACTTGAACCCCAAGTTACTCGGACTTCTTTTTATCAAAGGATTATCGTGGATGGGTTAAGTCCACATTAAGTTCTTTTTCTTGCCTTGTAAATAAGGACTTTTAGGTCATAGTCTTGTATGTTCGAATGAAGGGAGTCCAGAGCTTCTTAAGCCTTGTTTGGTCCTAGATTGCTTTTAATGAAGACATATCCATTAAAATAACCAGATCCAGATACAAATAAGACTCCTGAAGTAGGACAATAGGTGGGTATGACTTGAATTCATATTGGATAATGCATTAAGTGATAGATCTATTAACTTAGAAAACAAACAAAGAGCTTCGGGCAAGATTTCACCTTGTATGGTAAGCTTGAACTTCTTGCAATTACTTCTCTTTGAATTAACAGGGGTTTATATGCTAAAAAGGGATGGATGGTAAACAAGTTTACATAAGGGAATCGATACTATGCCACTAAGGGAGATAGCAGAGCTTTAAACTGGATAAGAGATAGCTTGTCGCTAAAAAGGACTGAATCTAGGTTGATTTCAGCTTTTGAATGCAAATCTGGCTTGAGAGCAGAGTTTGTATGTTTGTTTGTTTGAGTGACCTTGTCTCTGGGGCCTCTTCCTCCTTTTATAGGCAAATTAGCCCGACTGCTGTGACTTTACTCTTGCCCGAAAGCACTTGGAAGGTAGTGAGTCATCAACTTTTTACTTGGAATGCCACTGGAAAGTGTTCTTTGGCTGGTAGTAGGTTAGTTTCTTTCACTTGTCACTTCAATGGTAAGCACATAGCTTATATCTTAGCTGAGAAGGCTTCAATTTGCCTTTAGGCTCGGTGTTGGGCTTCGAGCAAGTCCCCTTTTAGTTTTCATCCTTGAGCTTTCCTTCATCTAACTCCAATATTCAAATATTAACCCAAACACACAAGTATCCTTGTCAATAATATTGTTCTCTAATAATATTGTTCTCTAAAGGCAATGCCTTTAAGAAGCAACTCGTAGGACTTTATACGTAGAACAAATTGCATTTTTATAATTATATATTAGAAAAATGGATAAGATTTCGGACCCCATTACAAGATTAAACTACTCGGAAAATATGTGAGAAATAGAGAGAAAAAAACAAAGAAAAAAAAACATTTTAGATAGCATTTGTCCCACAAGCAGTCAGCAGCAATTTGGTTCAAGGCCAAACCTTAGCAGACCATACTATACCCTCCATCTCAACCATGAGTATTGACGTTTAGCTCCTTCATGCCTATTGTGTAATGATGCATGCATGCATGCTACGTACTCATCAGAAATGTTTAGCCCCTTGATATATATAACACTAATTTTGATTTAGTGCAGTGGCTCGATATCTGAATACTTTGAGAGAAAACGCTACTTGAGAAATTTGTCAGGCTCACACCACCCACAATATTAGGTACCATCCACAATTTTAGGTCAACGTAGTTAAGTTACAATGTCAATACATGAATTTAGGAATGTACTGAGCAGGGACGGCCCGGAAAGGGATTCTTTCTAGATCCATTCCATCAAGTCCACCAAGGTCACAAATTCGGATCTTTGAAATTTCGATATAATGGCTACAAACAGGAGACCACAAAGTTATTATAACTTTAGCCGTTAGATCAAATTTCAAAAGCCTCGATTTGTGGCCTTGGTGGAAATGATCCAGAGATGATCCCTTTCCGGACTACCTTGCCCGGGGCGGGCCCCAAGATTATTTTTATCAACAGTAGAATCATTATTAAAATGAAACGTAATTGACAGAAACTATTTGTGGCGTGTTGCACGTTGCCTAGGTGCCTGGTTTCTATCCATTATATGGTGCTATTTTTCCCCTAACTACAATGACTTCTTGTTAATCAACAAATGCATCATGATATGCAAGTTTGATTCTCACCGATTTTCCTCTCGTCTAATAACTAATTATCTAAACACAATCACTGTACTAAAAGAACAACTAGATTATAAAATATCATGTACTTTTTCATATTAGCAAAAAAATATATATATTTATGAAAATGATGATAATGGATTAGATGAGTCGAGCTACACATAAGTCTTGGTCATTGGGTCTACCATAGTAGTCTTACTCTCTAAATCCGCATAAAACGGTAAAAGAGAACCAAGAATTCAGAATTTAGTCATTAACTACAAAGTAAACTACTTCATTCTCAATCAGAATGATTAGAAAAGGTTACCAAACCCAACCCCCCCCCCGCGGGGAGTCTTCCATGTCCGAAATTTTATTAAACAAAAAGAGCGATAAAAATAAAAGATAAGTGGGGGACAAAACCAAATACCCGCAAGGGAAAAAACAACATATTAGCAAAATAAAAATCATATGTTTTTAAAGACGCATGTGGTTTTTTTTTTTCGGTCTCATGTAGTTTTTGGTGACACTTGTAGTTTATAGTGCACAAACAAACATGTTTTTAGTTTATAGTGTCACTTGTCGAGCCAGTGACACTATATTTATCCTTTATCATAAAACGCAACACAAATACAAGAGGAGGAGAAACGACATTAAACGGTGGGGATGTTTCCTCATATAATCCTCTATTTTTTGTTTTTTTTTTTTTTTTTTAGACTAAGGATTGAAAATAATAAAGCGATAAATAGAAAAGGAAATTTGAGATTGTGAAGATCACTGCTTATAAAAGAAGTATATAGAAGAAACCTTAAACAATATATAATTAACATCAAATCATCCACTTGAACTGTAGCAAATAATTGAATGGAATGGTGATGACTGTGATCATCATCGCGTTCCTATCTTAGCTAGGGTTTTTCTTATCGAGAGATTTATTCAATGTGCGAAGTATATAATGGTACATCACGTGTCATTATACAAGCAATGAGATACTTGTGTTAAACAATATTACAACAGTTTGGGTCTTTTACGACTTGAAATATACGGCGTACAGTACTGGCATGTCTTAAATGATATTATTTACGACCTTCGTAAAGTTCATGTCATAATACTTGCACATAATCTAGCATTCACGGCATCACTTTTGTGCAAGTCGTTAAATAAAAATATTTACGGCTTAAACGTTATGTGTCGTATTTGACAATTTACACGACACACTTTCCTTTTCTTTTAAAGCATCGCGTTATATCGTAAAGTAAATTTTCTATATATTTGGGTCCCTACCTTTTATGGTACGAATGATACGTCATAAATAATGGCTTCTAGCTTCGTGCCTAAACTTTTCACTCCACAGCTAACATTTTTCTCAAACTTCTCCCTCTTCTATATATTTTTATTTCTTTTTAAAATCTTTCATATTTACAAAGAGATGTGTGTAGGCATCAGTAATTGCAACGTTCTTCTACAATCCCCCCAAAAAACTAAAAACATCGGCACTAAATGAAAATTCAAAACAATTGAAACTTGTTGTAAAATTAAAAAAAGAAAAAAAAAATGCTTAATAGGCTACTAACCCAATCCCACTCCCCTCAGGCTTTCACTTTATTCTTTTCTTAAAAAAATAAAAATAAAAAATAAATAAAAAATAAATAAAAAAATAAAAACAAAAACCCTAGAAATTCCCTCACTCCCTCTAACTTCTCACTCAGACAACGAAGTCCCTCTCCCTTTCCAGTAGGGGTGGGCACGGTGCGGTTTCGAGTGAAACCACAACCAAAACTTTTTGCGGTGTAGCTCGGTGCGGTTTTGAAGCCAAAACCGAAATGAAACTAAACCGTTCGGTTCGGTTCGATGCGGTTTCAAACGATTTCGGTAATGTTTTTGAGAAAAAAATGTACAATTTAAAATATACACCTATTTGTGGGTTTTTAATGCACCACCAGCACCCTGCAACTACAATATGCTTCTCTCACTCTCTCTCTCTCTCTCTCTTCCTTCCCTAAATATTGGTCCATGACATCCCCAATTTTCTTCTCGTTGCTTTCACTACACCCTGTGCCCTCAATTTCACCATCATCATTATCAATATATATATATATATATATATATATATATATATATATATATATATCCTCCTCAACAGTCAGTCCTCTTCAACTTCTTTATTTTCTTCATTTGCTAAATAATTCTATATATAGTTGATGCAGCATGCAGGACCAATATAGTGTTTTGTGTATATATAATTACCTTATTGAAATAGTTACTGTGATGTTGGCCCAGTTTCACTCAGAGAAGAAGACTGCTTACAGCTTACTGCAGCATCTGCATGTATGTAGGAACGTACGTTGTGGTTGGTCTCCTGAATTTGATTGTGCCGTGCCAATATTGCTATGAATGAGGGCAGGAACTTTCTGATGCACTGGGTTGACTTTGAGAAGCAAAGGGCTCTTGTTTTTTTGGAGAAGATGTTCTTCTTCCAAATAGAGGTAATGGACTCCCTTCTCTGCCAAAGCAATTTTCACTCTCATGACATAAGGACTTGTCTAGAATCCCACAAGTGGAGCAAAAACAGCAACAACAATGCAGCAAAACTGCAGCAAAAACATTCAATATATGGTGCAATTTCGGTTTCGATGCGGTTTTGAAAACCCAAAACCGAAACCAAACCTTTTTCTTTGATGCGGTTCGGTTTTGAAACCACAACCGTTTCAAAACCGCAAAACCAAACTGTTTGGTGTGATCCGATTCGATTCGTGTTTCGGTTTCGGTTTTCGGTTCCAAGTGCCCACCCCTACTTTCCAATCTCCCAACCGCCGTCCACATCCTCTCCAACCTCTCTTACCAACCATCGCTCTCTCCCAAGCTCTCTTCTCCAGTTTTCTCACTTCTCAGTCTCAAAGCAGAATTCGATCAAAAGTTCGAAACCCTACAAAAAATCAATCACGTCATCTTCTTCCTCTAGTCGCAATCGCCGTCACTCCAATCATAAATGGTAAGGCAATCTCTTGAATTTATTTGCATTTTATAAAATTAAGGTCTTGATTTTTAATTTTTACGTTCAAATTGGGATTAGGATTGGGGTTTTACTGGAAATTCTTGTTGATTTAGAAATTGGGGTTTAGGTTCACTTGTGCACAAGGTATTGATTTTTTCGTTTTGATGTAATGTAAATTAATTGGGTTTTGCTGCTGTCTCTGCGTAATGTGGCGCATGTGCGTAATGTGTACATGTGTATGTGCGTAATCTCAGTGTGTGTGTAGTGTGTGTGTGTAATATGTGTATGTGCGCAATGTGTGTATGTGTATGTGCGTAATCTCTGTGTGTGGCTTGCAATTTAATGATTTTATTTTTTTATTTTTTTGTGAATAATTTATGAATCTATTTGAACAATTTAAGCTTACTCGAAAGTCTGTTATATAAAACTCTTTAACAGATGTCAAAGTGTGCAGTTCAATACTAGTGTTGAAGTCATGGATAAACCTGAATTCTTAGTCTGAAGCGCCTTATTTTGGTATATAGATAAGCCTTTTTGGTATGCATTCTATACAATTCTTTCTTATTTAAGTTAGAGACCACTTTTGATGAGTTATTATACGACTACAAGACTAAAGAACTCCCTTGCTGCTCATGAAAATAAGTTCTTTTATAACTAATATGTCCACTTTTGACAAATTTGTTGGCTCAAGTGTAATCTGCTTCATGTAAGATTTTTTTTTTTTTTTTTTTTTTTTTTTTTTTTTTTTTTGGCATTTTGCTCTGTACTTGTGTCATACAATAGTAGATTGGCATTGTTAATTGCTGTTAATCATTGAAAAGTAAGATGAATTATTAAATATATTTTTTATTATTCTTAATCATTCTAATTAAGTTCCAATAGAACTTAGAATAAGCAAGAAGACGCCGGATAAGGACTGCATGTCTCATTGCAACTTTGTTAATTGACAATGCTGGGGGAGGCACTGAATTATGAATGATGCAACTTCTTTTATTGAATATAGTTGTTTTGGTGTGATATGCTCATGTGTTTCTATTTTATCATATTCCCCTACTAGTTACAAACTGTAGTCATTAATATAATATCAAGTTGTTGTGAGAATTTTCTTAGGTGTCATAATTTCTTTTGTATTCTTAAGGGTTACTAATCAATCCCATAGTTGAATTGCTTCTTAACTATTATTGTGTTGGCATCTAGAATAGCATTCGACAATTTCTGTCATAGAAGGCTTCCTTCAGGTAATTTATCTTTTGGCGAATTTATATTAAATTGTTGTTGGCATCTACAATAGTGATGCGGAATATATAAGCACACAAATTAAAACCCTCTTTTGACAATTGTAGTATATGAATAAGTAGGGATCGTTCTAGACCGAGGATTAGGAGGGATTGCTAAATCACTTGAAAACTGACTCAAAAACGTAAAACAAAGGTTAAAACGCTAAACTAGACTCAAAGAATGCAAAACTAGACAATAAAACACTAAAACAAACCAAAAGACTCAAAACAGCCGCAAAACACTCAAAACTACCTTAAAAACACAATCTGGGCAGTTTTGAGCACTTACACTATTTTGGACGAATTTGGGTAATAACTTGAATCAAAACACTTAGAAACACAAACTAAGACACTTTCTAACTAAATTGGACACTAAAGTAAAGGGGGATTTAGTTTTTGACGAAATTAAATAAAATGCACAAAATGTAATTAAAACATATTGTAAAGATGAATTTGATGAAAATATGGATGGAATGCTAGCTAGAAGGTTCTTCTCCACACATGTCACACTTGCATACAAGATGATTTTTAGTTGGTCTTTCGATGAATCATGAAACTCAACATTCCGGGTTAATTAGGTCCGCTTAAATTAACCTTCAAGTTTTCCTTAAGTTAATGAATTGGATGGGACAGCGCATACACAATTCAAAACATTCTCCAAAAGTCCTTTACGTGAAAAGCACAATAAGGATACAATCAAAGATCATTAAGCAACATGAAAGCTATAAGTGTTGACGAGACATTCGTTACTATGATGAGCATGAAACTAGTGCCAAGAATTCATTTAACGCGATTGTTTATAAGCAACCTCCACTACTTGTGAATATAAGTTTGTAACTATTAGGTGAAACTCACTTATATTCTAGCATCATATTCATGCATGAAAACTAAGCGTGCACTCTCAATAAACATACACAAATAAGTTATCAATCAAACAGTTAAACGAATTGAATCCACAACTCATGAAATTCCAACCAAAGGTAATCAATTCATATTGCAAGCATAAACATGGTTTTGAATCACCCCCTAGCTAACTAGGGATTTAGCCTCTCATGTTCACAGAAAGAGAAATAAAATTGAAATTAAACATAAAGAACAAAAGATTGATTACACCTAAAACGCCCAACGAATCCACTTTGAATTTCTGCACCTTTCAAGCTCCTCTTTCTCCTTTCTTCTTGCTGCGGCAGAGATGGCTTATGGTGAGTTTGGATGATTTTCTGGTTTAAGGATGGGTTTATGGGGATATGGTGGTGCGGCAAAGAGGTGGGAAGGTGTATGGAGGTTGGGAATGGTGGCTGGAAGGGTGGAGTAGCTGCGGCAAGGATGGGAAGTGGCTGGAATGGTGGGAGAAGGCTGCGGATGGAAGGGTTTTTGGGTGATGGTTGCTGCGGCAAAAGGGAGAGAATGTGGCTACGGCTTAGAGAGGGAATTAGGTTTATGGTGGCTCAATGAAAGAATGAATGAAAGAGTGATGCCCCATGGTGTCTAAAGGGTGCGGCTGATATGGTTTTTTGTGAATGAATGAAAAGTGTGAATGAATAGAATAGGGTGCGGCTAGGGTTTGAAATATGTATGGTTTCAGAAAATAAAACCCTAGCTAATTTTTATTAACTAAAATTAATTCAAAGGCTGCTAGAATTAGGAAAAAAATCAAAAATTAAAAGGGAATTGATTAATAGGTGCGGCTAGGGTTTAGGGTTAGGGTTTAGGTGCATAAAATGGGACAAAACTACCCCCCCCCTTGCACGGCAAGGGAAGGGAATTAGGGGAAAGGCACGGCAAAGAGGTTTAAGGGGGCTAGGGCCTTTGTTTTGTGTCCTAAAGTGCCTACAAGGCCTTCAAAGTGGCTAGAAAATACGGACGTTTAAGATTATGAAAGGTTACCAAAACGGGAAACCTAGGGTTAACTTTCCTACTTCAAGTAGGAAACCTTGTTTGAGTAGGAATCCTCGTTTGAGTAGGAATTCATCGTTGGAGTAGGAATTCATCGTTTCTTCAAGTCTTCAACTCATTCATTCCTCTTTTGCTCCAAAAGACTCCAATTTGCATCTTCTTGCACACTTTGGCTTTATAATCTGAAAATGCACAAAAGTGACTTTAAACACTAAAATAGCTAAGGAAACACAACATAAATGCACGAGAACAAGCTAATTAAGTCGCATGAATATGCTCCTATCAAATAGCTTTCACCATTTCCAGCACATATCACAGAAACTTTAGAATGAATAATCTAGAGCATCTGGTTTAGGCTTCCTAAACCCCAAAGCCTTTGGTTGGAATTGCATGGCTATTTTACCATCTAAGATGTAAATGAAATTCAATTCTTATATAAGTACATGCATGCTTTCTTGTTGACAAATTGATTAAGCTTTCTTGGATTATTGTAATACTATGGTGTTATTGCAACTCTTACTCATTTTCTAATTTTTTTTTTTTTACTGTTGTGTTAAACTGTCTTTTTGAATGTATCTTCATCACGATGTAGTGTGAACTGGTGCATGATTTGATTATCTCGGTACTAAGGATGCTTTTTGTCACTTGTTGATATTTCTTTGAGTTTGTTGGCTATGAGTATTATATCTAACCAAAGTTCTCTGCTTTTCTTGATTTTTTCTTTAATATGAGTGAAATGTCTGAGAGCTTTTCTTGTACTCCATGTCCAGAGATTGGAAACTGGAAAGTTAATTGTTAGTTTTGGGAATGTAAGTGTTTTTTTATGCTTGAAATCTGCTTCAAGGTTAGGGAAAGTTGATTTATTGTTTTTAATATGTTTCAAGGTGAGAGAAAGATGATTGAGGAATCATGGCAACAATAAGAATAGGATCTCTTGTTTTGGAGCCAAGCACTAGTAATTTCTTGTCATCTTTACTTGCTATTACTTTATAATTTGCTTGGTAGTGTTTTTTTGAAATCCATTTTTATTTATTATGTTTTGGTTGATCTTATTTCATTTTTATGACATATGTAGTCTTTATAAAGCTAATTCCAAATCTTAGTATCTTTGATTTAACACATATCTCAGGTTCTATCTGTCTCTCTCTGCCTCTCTCATGCAGTCTCCCTCTCGACTTTCACTCTCAGATTTGTATGACAATGATTAGGTTTTCTTTCAATATCACTTTTCTTACTTTAGATTAAATGTGTATATATTTCTACATATAGCAGCACAATAGATTTTCTTTTGCTCCATGTGCTTATGTCTATGCAGATTGAGATAGCAATTAGTGTCGTTCAAGCATTAGGAGCAGTATTTCATTTTCAAAGGACTTCGTTTGGAAGTGTTCAAGGAAAATTGAAGTATTTCAAGTGACAAATTTCTTTGTTATTAGAGGCCTATTTGGTATTTCATGTGTAGTTTGATATTGACCTTAGCTTTGATCAACTTGTAATACATTTTGACAATATGATTATTTATGAAATTATTGTATATAGCAAATGTGTAATTTTGTCGATTCTTACATATATACATATATATATATATATATATTAAAAATTAAATAAATGTAAATTACTGTATGCAAAATTAGCAGTAATTGTTGATGCTAGTCTTCGTTACGATGTACGACGTATGCCGTAATTGCTTTCATAGTATTACGACACTCAACAAACGTCGTATCAAATATAAATTACGGCACACAGGTAGGGCGTAATTGTTTTCGCAGTATTACAACACTCAACAAACGCCGTATCAAATATAAATTACGGCACACATGTATGCCGTAATTGTTTTCGCAGTATTACGACACTTCATTAACACCGTATTTAATACCAATTAAGGCGCGGAAGAAACGCCTTAAAGAGCATTTACTACGTGTTTTGCTTAAATTATTCACGGCTACTTGAGAACGTCGTATTTGACAAAATATCTTTTACAATAGGGGCTTTTACTGCTTGGGGACTTACGTCGTGAATAACCGTTTACGGCGCTCGTTGTGCACCACAAAAGACCAAATCTGTTGTAGTGCAATAACAATTTAAAAAAAAAAAAAATTATAGTTACATAATGACATATGGTGCACCATCCTTATTCCATGTACCATAAAACATTTATTCTTCCCGTCCCTTCCTTTGTTAAAGATTTAAAAATCCATTTTTTTAGCCAAATATTTACAGAGATGAGGATCATCTCCGAATCCTTTTTGTGAAGATCATCTGTAGATTTTCTTTGTGAAGATTCTAAGGGTTTAAGATCCTCACATTCTGTCTGTTTATCATATATTGTACGATCAATTTTTGTTAAATACTATTTATTTTTAATTTTAAATAACAAAAATTCATACCGATGTAAAATAAACATATAAAATGTAAGGATCCTCATGGGATTAAAGCCCGTTTTAAAGATCCTTTGCTAAACTCGTGTAATCACTACTTTTGACCTTTGACCGGGAAAAACACGTGCGCCGGATCTTTGCGCTCGAAATACATCTCGATGATTTCGGTGACGCACGTGCACTCCCTCTGCCCCAAACCCGACAAGCTTCTATTAACTTAACCTAATCATGCCTTCAATGTTAAAACAAGATTTTTCAATCTTACTGACAAAATCACATTTTACTTTTATATTGTTCTCCCATTGCTTTATTCATGTGCTTTTAAGTTTAATAACATATATTTCTTAATGTGTGTGGCACACCCACACCACTTGTTTGAATTTAAGCGGAAAGATTTTTTTTTTTTTTTTCTAAGTTGAAAAATATTAAGTGAGATTAAACCCTGGTATTTATGTGATTTAAAAAAAGTAGATATCAAAAAAAAGCTAGAAGTTTTTTTGTGTTTGGTAAATTTTCAACTTCAGCTTTTTTTTTTTTATAGTTTTGAGTGAAAAAAAAAAGTCAAAAAATAGAAGCTGCAAAAGGTAGCTTTGAAAAACCGGCTTTTCAGCTTCTGCACAAACCTCTTTTCTAAGAGGCGCTAAGCGCTTAATGAAACTTTCATGTACCCAAAATGACCGTAAGCAATTAAATAATTTATAATCACACAAGATGCTTTTATCATCTTCCATTTTTGTCGATGAGCTGTTTCGAAATCCGTCAAAGTCGAGGCAGTGATGCAGCGGGCAAGATTGCACCAACCTCCGATGGTAATATCCCCACAACCCAATTGAACTAACAAAATCCCAGATGGAATTACCAACAATCTGAAGCTCGAACACTCACCTTCCATGTCAAGACTAGATATTGTTTTGAGGTCGTTCAAGATCATGAGGCCGTACTTCAAGACCTTGGAGCGGCGGACCTTGAGCTTTTGGACCAAGCAAAGCTATCCCAACCCATCCTCCATTATCGACCTGGTTTTTGAACCTGCGATCTAACCCGCCAATGAACCATCCAACACAAAGGAAATTTTTTCTAGGATTTCAATTGAGAAAGAAAAATGTCGCATGGAGAGAGGAAGATTAAGAAAGAAAATGTGAAATGGGTTGGAGCGGTAGAAAGGATGAGAACGGGAAAGAAAAGAAAGCAATGTGAGAGAAAGAGGGTTTGAGAGATGCTTCTAGAAAAATGTGGACTGATTTTAATTATGATAATAAAACATAAAAAGATGGGGATTTTAAATAATAGTTTAATTTTTTTATAAAATAACCATTAGTGTTGGAGATGCTTATGATAAAGAGTAATAGTTGTATAGTAAATAGATATTATAAATGTTGGATTATATGTTGAATGTTGGATTATGATTTCTTGTTAAACGTTGGATTATATGTTTAAGATAAAGTTTATAAATATTTTTCTTTTAAAAATAAAGTATATTTAGTAATTCACCTTTATTTGTTAAGAAAATTAAATTAATGGCATATCTAGTATTATACCATTTTTGTTCATTTCACACAATCACAGCTGTTTTACATAAAAGTTTACCAAACACTATAATACTACCTTTTTTTTCCAAAAGCACTTTTATAAAAAAATTTACCAAACACTTAGCTACTTTATTTCACAGCTACTTATTCTCACAGTACAACAGAAGCAGTTTTTTTTTCAAAGCATAGCAATACCAAACCAGCCATAACACTTCGGCGATAGTCGGGTGACATGCACCTACTTTCACCGGAAGGGGTGAGAACCATTATATTTAGAAACCCCCGGTAGTTCCTTCTTCACCAATTTTATAGAGTAAAACTCATCAAATTATCGTTCGCTTAAATTATAACATGTGATGTATCACCTTATATTTAGTATAATATAAAATTTTCTATATTAATAAGGTGTCCATTTGGTGGAGTACTTCTAAAATATGATATTCAACCTCCACGTTGATTGGGTGGGTGTCTAATACAAATTTTGTTTATTGTGCAATATGTGTACTCAAGTTTTTCTTAAAGGTTCTAACACATTTTCTTACAGTGATTACAACGGTGCCTACTTTACACATGATCTAAGACCAGGTTATAATTAGATTTCCTTGAAGTTAGGGTTTCACATTCACCACTTTGGATTTTTTTGGGTTAGTACCATGTTCACTTGAACTTTATTTCAATCGTGACATCTGACTTTCTGATACCATCGAATAATTTGGTGTATGATTGTTGTACTATAGTTCAAGTTTCACTTTGGCCCTCACTTAATCTACAAAAGGATGTAAAACAAGAAGCTTTCTATTGCCCTATAAAAAGGCAACTCTCTTCAATTTCATCCTAACATTTCTTCACTATCACCTCCATTTTCTCAAAGGCGCATGAAACTCGAGATTTTTTTTTATATTTTTTCAGTACAACGATATATTTTACACTAAAAGAAGGGAGAATCGGTTAAGCCACACAATGAGCAACCTAATTTGGTATTGAATTCGCCATTTACGATATTCGAATGTAACACCTCTTATTAACATATTTAAGATAAACCGTCCATTTATTTTATAATTTTGGATCACTAAACAGTCTCCAATTCAAATGATTTTTTTTTATTTTTTTATTTTTAAGAAATGATCTTTAGAAGATGAAAAAAAATTTCGATTATAAAATTTATATGGTAAATAACTACATTCCGCTAGGGATGTGATAACTGATACGTACACTTCTCGAGGAATGGGATGCAAGTATTATCCTAGGAATAATAATACGAAACCTAATAAGCTTGTTAAGGTACGTTTGTTAACTATTATGTTTTCCGTTCGTTTTTGCGATAACTTTTTAAGTTTTCAAATACTTAGTTTATTAAAAACTTTTACCAATGCACTCGAGGTCTTAAGTTTGAGAAAATATTGTTTACCATCTTAATTAATTATTTTAATAGATGACAAGGGGACAATACTTATCAAATCTACCCCAGAGGCCCCAATGCAAAATCTAATTTTGTGTAAATTCATATCATGTTAATACGTCATATACAATCTTTCCAGCTCGACTTCAATTGTCACGGAAACTAATCTAATTCATTATATTTAAGAATGCTTTTTAACCAAAATGATCCCTGAGATTGACATAATTTCTCACTTAGTTCTTGAGATTTGAGGTCGATAAAAGTGGTCCATGAGTTTGTCCACTATCAATCATTTTGGTTCTTCCATGAAAAATTTTGTTAAATAAGATCAAAATGACAAAAATACCCTCAATTTAATAACAATAGGCCAAAATTATTTGACAAAAATTGAGGGTACTTTTGTCATTTTATTCTTATTTGATAGAGATTTTTCACAGTATGACCAAAAGGATTGATGGTGCGCAAACTCAAAGACCACTTTTATCGTTTTCGAATATAATGACCAAAGTGAAAAGTTATGTCAATCTAAGAGACTATTTTTGCTATAAAACCCTCTTAAAAATTAGAAAATAAAGTAGTTATTAAACAAGTTTTCAGTTTTCAAAAAATTGAAACTAAAACCTAAAAACAAAATGATTATCAAACAACCTCATAATTCTATAGTGTTTGCATGAGATTGCTTTTGAAAAGACTAAAGAAATTTTTTACAATCAAAAGCATTTTTAATTCAAACACTTATGAGTAAAAATGCTTTCTAGACAAAAATCCCAATGAGACATCAACTGGCCCGGCTAAGAATTATAAATCGAATTATGACCAAAACCTCATTTTAATCCGTAAGAGGGTCACATAAATCTGAGTGAAATCCTAAATATAGATGTCCAGTCCCTACCTATCAATGAACGTACATTCCCAGGAAAGACACCAAGAAAATTCCAAACCCTAAACTCCTATCGTTGAAAAGTATAACAAATTAAACCTTGCCACGCTTGCTAAGCCGGACAGAATATTCCAAGAATAGGCCGTCCTACAACAATTGACAAAGAAACATAATATTAAACATCGTATATGCTTACGATATATGAGGCAAAAAGGATACTGAATATTCTTGTAATTTTTCTATATGTCCATATCCTTTGAAATTCTCATCCCATAAAATTTGGACATATTTCAGGTAGAATTCTGTTGATTTATGGTTTTAGCTTTGAAGAAAGTGAATTGAATTAGCCAAGCAGTCATGGAAGCCCAAGCAGAGAAAGTGTATGTTGCACTTGGAAATGAGCTGCAAGATGGATTTAAGACCTTGGCGTGGACACTGAGGAGGTGGAAATCTCAGCCTATTTCCATAGTCATTCTCCATGTAACCAACAGCATTTCAGGGAAGGATTATGTTTACACACCATGTAAGTTAACCACAAATATTGGATTTCAATCTCCATGTATTTTAATTGAATTTCAGATTGGATTTTACTGTTTTTTAATTTATTTGTTGCAGTTGGCAAGCTCCCTGCAAGTTCTGTAAGTGATGAGAAATTGAAAGTTCTTAAGAGGTTTGAACAGAAAAAGATGGACAATATCCTTTCCAAGTATGTAGCGTTCTGCGGCAAGGTCTGTACCAATTTCTATGGAGTATGGAGTATGGATCTTTGGGCATGGTTTTTCTGGTTTTTGTGTTTTTATTAACTGTCATTTTTCTATTAGGTGAAAGCTGAAATACTTAAAGTGGAGCAAAATGATGAATCTATTCATAAGCTCATCCTAGACTTGATTTCGGGACTTCACATAACGAAATTGGTCATTGGATTTACATTCATCAAATCATCATCATGGTATGCAACAGCTTAATTTAGTCCTAGTATGTATATAAATGCAACTTTGTGATTGTAAATCCAATTCATTTTACTTATTTCCCGAATAGGAGAACGAAGACTGCAATCAGCGTGTTATTTTACATCCACGAGCACAAGACTGTGTCCTGTGAATTGTTCATAATTTGTGGGGGAAAAGAGTTATTTCTAAGAGGAGAAAATGATCAAAGAATCCAGGAGGATGGGAAAGGAGTGATGGGTGCAAAAAAGAAAGACAAGGTCAGCTTCAAATTTATGTTAGAAAAGATGTTCCTTGAAAATCGTCACAGCCTGTTTGGTTCACCAACAAAAAAGGACTCGGCCAATTTGCAAAATTTGTGGGAGAATTGTGTTCAAGAAATGGAAATTTACTACCAGCAGTTGTGTTCAAATTTGGATGTAGAAAATTGTGACCAGGGAAATGGTACAGGTACTTCTAAGCAGCCTAGTCCAACAGAGGCTATAATGCTGCAAATTAATGGGAACCCTAATATGGTGAGTTAGTAGCATATACAAATTATATCATGAGTTTCAGTATTAATATATGGAGGAAAAAGAAAAAGACTTGGATGCTTCATAAACTAATGCATAAGAAACTTTGGCATATTGTCAGAGCCCTGCAGAAAAAATTGGGTTTCTTAGGAAAACAATAAGCGAAACTCGTGGGATGATAAGAATGAAGAAGAAAGAAGCCAAGGAAAATGCTGACAGGCATGCAAAAGCGGAACGGGCCATTTGTTTATGCGAGCGCCGGGTAATATTATATAAACCTGAATTATTTTTCAGATATATATTTCGATATGTCACGTTGTTAGGGGATATATATGGTCGCAGACATAATTTCATTAATCGAGTGATTATTGAAAATATGATGACAGAATATGGCAGACTGTTAGAAAAAAAAAAATTAGCACTCAAAATACTCTTAAGTTGTTGATTTATTCTTTTGTTTCCATTTTATCTGGTTTAAAAGAGAAGTGTTTTTATAGGCTCAGGAGTTAGACGTTCAAATTAAAGAAGAGGGTGACAATAGAAGAGAGTTGAACAAAGAATTAGACACGGAAAAAGAACAACTCCATGAAGTAGTTAACGAAATTGAAGAAAGCAGGAACAAGATGAAGTCACTCATAGAGCTTCAATATGAGCTTTCACACAAGCTCCATATGTCCAAAATGGCAAAATCACAAGCGGAGGTCCAGCTAGAGAATGAAGTGATGAAATGTACAGACATGGAGAGAGAAATTGAAGTACTCCGACAAGAAAGAGATGTGTTTCGACGAAGGATTGAATTTTGCAGACAACAGGATGCCACAGGAACGGCAGAAGGGTTGGGTGAATTGAGCTGCTGTCTCAGAGAGTACACAGATGAGGAGATCAAACAGGCCACCAACGAATTTTCAGAACGTTTTAGATTGAAGTCAGTAAGTGATTTGAGCAGTGTCTATAAAGGGCGTATCAATCATGTCACAGTTGGTATCAAAGTTCTTAACTCGGCTAATGGACTGTCCCAAGAAGATTTTCAGGCTAAGGTAACTGCTATAAGAAATGCTAAACGAATATGCATGGGATGTGAACTTATTTGTTACAATAAATACTAGAGTGTTGCTTTATGGGTGGGCATATAATTTCATCAGACAAGTGTTTACGTTGTCAAATAGTGCATCTAAACCACACACCTGACAAAAAATCATGATCGATGAAACAAATTCACAGTTCTACAACACAAACATCTTATATTGTCAGATATATCGTCTAGCAAGAGATCATTTCTTCAATCTAACAAAAAACTATGCATATGTATAGGTGAAGCTAATCAGCAACATCAGACACCCACACCTGCTTGCCATGATGGGCTACTGCTTCCAGCCAAACTGCACTGTCTTTGAAGACATGCACAATGGTAGCTTGCAAGACGTCTTATTTTCCTCCCATGAAAAAAAGAACCCGGCCCGGGACCTTCAGTGGCAGGACCGCATCCGCATTGCGGCAGAGGTTTGCTCTGCCTTATGCTACCTCCACATGGCTCAGCCCAAACCCATTATTCATGGCCACCTCAGCCCATCCAACGTCCTCCTTGACCACAATCTCGTGGCCAAGGTCAGTGGTTTAGGGCTCAACCAGTCCTACGACGAAAGTCATGTCGGATGGGACATACAGGCCTTTGGGATTTTGACTCTCAATCTTATAACTGGGAAGAACTGGGTTGATGAGGCAATGCTCATGGAAAAGGCAGGATTAGTTCGAGTTTTAGATGAGAAGGCTGGAGCATGGCCATTGGATTTGGCAGAAGAACTTGTGAGCTTGGTGTTAAGGTGTTTATCCGTTAACAATGGACCCAATACGGATTTAAGAATGGTGACAATAATGGAGGAACTTTGTGAAATCAGAAAAAAGGCTGATGTTTTAATAGCAAGAGGAGGATCTGGCTTGAATATTGAGGGAATTGTGCATGGAGAGGTCACCAATGAAGTCCCGAGGGTTTTCTTATGCCCCATATTTCAGGTTTGATGTTTAATATCTCACTAGTTTTTGGTAGACATAAAAAAAAATGGTCGATCTCTATTTGTGTTCATGTCGTATTAACTGCATTTTTAACGGGTCTTTTAGGGTTGGTTTGGTATTGTTGTGTTTTGAAAACAAACTGTTTCTGCTGTGCTGTGAGAATAAGCAGCTGTGAAATAAAGCAGCACAGTGCTTGGTAAACTTTTTTGTAAAAGTGCTTTTGAAAAAAAAAAAAATCTATATTATAGTGTTTGATAAACTTTTATGTAAAACAGATGTGAAAAAAAAATGGTTTTTCAAAGCTGGGTTTTGTAGCTTTGTGTTTTTAGCTTTTTTTTTTTTCACCCAAAACTATGAAAAAAAACTGAAGCTGAATGTTTACCAAACATAAAAAAGCTAAAAGCTCCTAGCTTTTTTTGATAGCTACCTTTTTCAGAATCACTACCAAACTAGGTCTTATACTATAACTCTTAAGCTAGGGTGGAGAATGCTCGACCCAAAACCAAACTGCTTTTGAACGGTTCGTTTAATGGGTGACACTTCACAATAAAACTTTATTTTTAACCCTTTTGAACCAAAGATCTTATGCATGATTCTCTCCGGCTCATAATTTTTCATGAGTGACCGGTTATTTTTTTATTATCTTTTGATACTTAGGAAAGCAAAGTTCTATGATTTATACACTTAAGAACAAAACAAGCAGAATATTAATACTAGTATATACCACATTAATGGGTCCAACTGTTATTAAACTAACCATCTCGAAATTGTAATTTGTTATGTGAATCCGAATTTTGAGTTCAGACTCAGTGAAAAAGAAGGCTTAAACTTGTGATAAAGTTAGAAGGCTTAAACTTCTGATAAAGTTAAGAGTATCTCCAAAAGCCTAGTTATTCTAGATTGCTTAACTATTTTAACTGAAAATTTTTCAAAATCAATCTTTAACAAACTAGCTATTCCACAAATAAAATTAACTTAATGAACAATTACTGGCTAAATTTAGCTAAGTAGAGACAACTTTTCAGAAACTTAAACTTATAATGTATTTAAACTTTAGCGTTCTCTCTTTACAAGTTGCAACCCTCTATTAATTTGGCATTCAGAAGGATTTGACCCACTTATATGAGCATGCTCAAATTTTAGTATTTGAGTGTCTTGGCCCGCTCAATGTATGAACATACATTTTTTCTTACTCGAGCAATATTCGATCTAGACTAATCTTAGTTCCGAAGAGAGAGATTCGCAAAAGAGGAGTATATTGTTTTAGTAAACTTTGATATGTTCAAGTCTGCCAAACCTACTTTATTTTACAAGAGTTTGCAACTTCCATATGTAGAGACACTTTCGTTGGTGTTCACAAGAGTAAAGAATGATACAAATATGTGTTATTTTGGATGCAGGAAGTAATGAAGGATCCACATATAGCGGCTGATGGATTTTCGTATGAGAAAGAAGCCATTGAAGAATGGTTGCGACTGGGACACGATACATCACCGATGACAAATTTGAAGCTTGAGCACAACATTGTAATCCCTAATCACACCTTACGGTCTCTCACTCAAGATTGGCAATATAAAAGATCAATTCTATATCCATGAATTGTGACGATCTTATTTTAGAAATTCCAATCGACATAATATCTTTGTTGTACATATTTTTAGCAAGTGTGTGAATTTTGTATTGTGTAAATTGTATTATTGATGTATTTCACTTAATGAAAACAACAATAAAGTATACATTTTTAGTGAAAATTGTATGATTGGATTTAATTACTCATTATTTTCTTATGATCTGGTTATTTGTGAAAAGAGAAATATTTCTAATTTTCAAGAAGAAATAGTCATTTTCTTAACATTCAAGCATATATGTAAGTTATGATCCCTAAATCCTAACTCAAATCAAAACTTGCCATTTTAAATTTCATCCAAATGGAATCCTAATTTGTTTTATATCAAGGCCCCAATAGCCTAACCTCTTACATGTCCTCCACTTCTATTGCAAAATGATAAGAAGAGCAAACACTTGTATAGTGCCAAAATAGTTTCAGGACCACAACTCTTACTGATTGGAAGCTCCAAAATTATTTATTTTATTGTATTTTATAACTCTAACCATTAGAAGATAAATGTACGAATAAACGGATCATGTAAATAGAGAAAGCGAGTATCGTGAAAAACTTCAACCGTGTAAAACCGCATGAAAAAAAAAAAGCTTAACTAAGAAAAAGAGACCCACGTACCATAATAAAAAAATTTAAACATAAACCACCACATTTTTATAAGGGGGACAACTGATGGCAAACCACGATTATCTACCATTTTCGGGAGCCGAGAAGACTCACAAAGGCATTTCAGCCTCCTCCTAACCACAAATATGACTTTAATTTTTAGTTTGAAAGAAGTCTCGCAATCTGCTCTTTACCACTGAACCACCAGCTTGTGGTTAAAATAAACCATCACATTGAGTGAGTCTATTCCAAACACCATCCATGAGAGAGTATTATATGGCAGATATTCATTCCTAGTGCCAAATAAGGCGTCTCGTGTATTTTATTTATAAAGAAATAAGACACAAAACTAAACAAACATGTTAGAAGTGATTTTCTTCCGTACTTAAATTACAAATTTAAATTTAGAAACATTGCCACATTATTTTAAAGCCAATTGGATAATCTTGAAAAGAATGGCATATTCGTAAAGATTTAGAGAAGCTGTAGGTAGATTACGAACATCTCATTGTTCCTCATCCTAAATTATATTGAATTATTCTGAAGATACATTATTATTATAGAATGCTAGCCGTACCTGTAATTGGCTTCTTTTATTGTGTAAGGTGTTAATGTGACTCGCACAACAAACTATATAATTGCATTATCCTAATTATTATTACTACTCTCCGCACAACAAATTATATGATTGCATTATCCTATTTATTATTATTCCTCTCACAACAATCTATATAATTGCATTATCCTAATTATTATTATTACTCTCCGCACAACAAATTATATGATTGCATTATCCTATTTATTATTATTCCTCTCACAACAATCTATATAATTGCATTATCCTAATTATTATTATTCATCTCACAGCAAACTATATAATTGCATTCCTAATCATTGTTATTCATCGCACAACAAACCCTTTGGAACATGAAATTACATCAATAAAACGATCTGTATCGTAAGTTACTTGCAGTTTTTTATGTTTTACTCTTTTTGAGTTTCTCTCTCACTATTTATTTAGATATATGTTTTACCGTTTTGAGTTTCTCTCTCACTATTTATTGAGATATATATATATATATATATATATATATATATATACAGTAAAATAAACAATGTAATCATTTACTTATGGACTAAATCCACAATAATTGCAGTATAAATTGTGGATGCAAATTTCTTCCTTCTTATTCTTGGACGAAAATCTACATGCAAAAACAATTAACACCTTAGGTCAAGGCCAAGGGACAAAGTGGTAATTATAGGGGTGTGATCGGCCCCTTTGGAGAGGTGGGAACCGGCCACATTTGGTGGTTTTTGGTTTAATTGCAAGATATTATGTCACCATAATATCTTGCAATCAATTAGGTAATTAATTAATTAGAAAATCAATTAATTAACTTAGGTAATTAATTTATTTTGAATGAATATTTAGACGTTACCTTGTGGGGAGAATTTGATGAGGATGGATGAAATATGTTTTGAATAAATATATATTTTAAAGTTTAATTACTAAAAGATATATTATAAAATACAATAGCCATATTAATATATACAATATATTCTATATTAAATATATAGTTTTGTATTATTATTCTATATAAGTTAAAAAAAAAAAAAAAAAGTTTTTGTCATTATTTATTTTTATTATGAGAGTTCCTTATTATCATTACTAGGATAAATTTTACTTAACTTGTTGTCTAAAATTAAAATAAACTAGTATAGTATTTGTATAGGCAAGAACTAAGAAGACATACATACAAGTATGAAAAATATGAAAGAATATATAAACACTCGTGATTCATCATTATTCCTCCACAAGTAGATAATGGTTACACTTACATTATCGTTTAGATTTTTAAAATCCTCCAAACCCTCATGATTAATGTTTTTTATTTGAGGGCAAAATTAATAAAATTAATAATAATTATTGTAGAAGTGTAAAAAATGTAAAACAAATTATACAATCATTCATAGTGACAAGCTTTACAACTTTCATGAAGGGGTTAGCTTCGAAATCCAACACTATAATCCATAAACCTTAAAACAAATTTATATATAACTGTCGACTGTCATTTACGCTTTATTCTTCTTACTGAATTTCATTTTTTTTAATTTTCTTTTTTGAAAACATGATCATCTGGCAGATGTAAAAATTATGAAAGGTTCAGATCTTTGATATCACGTTTCGATATTTACGGTTAACTGAAATATGAGTCGATGTCATATAGTTTGTAGAAACTTTATAAACATCAAGCAATATTTTCACTAACCGTAAAACTCTGAATATAATATTAACGATCCAAACTGTTCATCTTCTTGCATCCTCTAATAGATCATATTTTCAAACAAGTAAATCTGAAAAACCAAAATTTGATGAGAACAATGAAGCGTAAATGTAAACAACAATCAACGGTTAAATTTTGATCTATGATTTATATGATTATAGTGGCGAATTTCGAAGTTAAGCTCTTCATGAAAGTTGGAAAGCTTGTCATTATGAGTGTTTATATATTTTTTCTATATTTTTTACACTTCTACATTAATTAAAAAACTATTAAAGACTTTACTTAAATAATAGCCGTAAGATAAATAAAAGTAAATATGTACCGTTGGATTCTATTTCACTTGTATTATTATAACTTTTTTGGACAAAAAAAAACCCCTTCTCTATTCCAATATTTTCCAATTTTACCATTTGATCAATTTAGGTAAGTGAAAGTATACTTAAAAGAGAAATGTGTTTTCATGTTTTGGATGTAACAATATGGTATGTATATATTTATTTAGTATTATGTTTTTCATTTTATTATTTATTGGTTTAAAATATATTTTCCTTAACGGGTAACGAGTCTTACCTGTTAATATTATCGAGTCGATTTCAGGTCTTGTCATTTTACCGTTTATTTTAATGGGTGTTACACGACACAACCTGTTAAGATATCGGGTATAACACGAAAATGACACAAACGCGGAAAACACGATACGAATGTCAGTTCTACTCGAGGGTAATCTTGTCTTTTTTACCCAAAAATCCACATGTCGCCTCCACATTTTTCTTGATTATTTTTTGCTACATAAATGCCCCCACACCTGTTGGGCTGCTCATAGGAAAAGGCAGCAGGTGTAGAGATCTTCTTGCTTTAGGAAACGTAGGATTGTTTCCTATTTTGATGTAGATTCCCTCTTTAATTGGAAATTAGATCCTTCTAAGAAAAGGAAATAAATCACTTCTAAAGTTAATTTAAGTCTACCTTAAGTAGATGATTAAATCAACTTTAGAGAGCAATTTATTCTACCCTACAAGAGAGAGAGAGTTAGAGGATACTTGTTCCCCCTCCTCAAGCAATCTTCTACACTTGCCCATGCAAATGACCGTCTTTTGTTGCTTTCTTCATCTTCTCTGTGCCGCACCGAGGTAAGAAAAATTTAATTTTCCTTGTCTTCTCATTGGATAATGATGTCGCAGGGTAGGCTAGTAGTAGCCTGGGTTAAGAGCCCTCTGCACTAAGGATTGGCCTCCGGAATGATTTCCACAAACGCCTTCGTGGATTGAGCTTAGAACCTTTAGGTCGTCGGAAGGCACTAGGCAGCGGTGATGTGGTTCAGTGTAGGATGTCGTTCCACATGTAGTAGCGTGCTGCCTTTATTTAGAGCTTTCTAGACTCTAACCTTTCCGTGGGGAGTGTGCCATTGACCAGGTAGTCTATAATAGAATTTGCCAGTTTGGAGTTGTACTAACCTGTGACACTTCGGCCGCCGGCTCCACCTCTATGTCTGGCTTGTCTAGATATTCCACCAGGATAAAGCGTTTGAGTTAATGGTCAAGGGCGAAGCCTAGGCCAGTTAGTGCGTCCGTGTGGGCGTTGTCTGCCCACAGAACTTGAGTGAGGGTGTAAGTCTGAAATGCCTAAAGTTGCTTGCGTACTTTCTCTATGTATTGCGTTATCCTTGGATGTTTTTCCATATACTCCCTAGTAGTCTGGCTGGTGATTAGCTAGGAATCAGAATGAATTGTAAGCTTTTCCACCGCTAAGTCTTTTGCCATTCGAAAGCCTGGTAATAGGGCTTCGTACTCTACTTCGTTGTTGGATGCCTTGAAGCCTAAAGTAATCGCGTGCTCAAGCATTGAACCGTATAGGGTGACAAGGACTATGCCTGCTTCTGAGCCTTTTGTAGTTAGATGCGTCGTCGACGTGCAAATGCCAAAAGTCTCCATCAGGCGAACCAGGCACGGTTAAGGAGTGCTCGGCTACCTTCGGAGCATCGTTGAGTCGCTCTGTTACATCGCCTAAGCTAGGCATGAAGGTATGGTAGGGAACCATGGAGCTGGGCCATGTTACACGTAACAGGAGATGCTTAAATGCTGGAATCATGCCGCTTTAGAGCTGAATTATGGAGCAAGGGTCGACTGGGGCTGTGTGATGTGCAGCAGGAGGTGGTGCTCAACTTGCTGGTACATGTTGCTCCTATGTAGAATCTTATGAGGCAACAAGGACAAAACTTGCTTCCGAGTGTCCTTCTAGTGTTCGTCTGCCCTTGGCGGGCCTTTTGAGCCTAGTTGTTGTGTTCGTCAAAAAACTTTGCACCACCAGTGTCTGCGCCTTTATCGTCTCACATTTGGATTAGGCGGAATAATGCGCCATAAGGATGACTACTTGTGTTTGAAGGTATAACTTGAGCTTCTGAGTTGCAACAACTATCGCCAAAGTTAGCTTTTGAATTTCTGGTAGCTGGTTTCCGCATAGAAGAGAGCTTTTGAAATGTGGAGTACAGGTAGTTAGGTCCCTAACTCTTCTTATATAAGGGTAGAGCTTATTGCTGCTTCAGATGCAGCTGCTCATCCAGTCAGACCTTGAATCTCCTTCAGAGTAGTGGGGGACTTCATATTCAAGATCGCTTGGATTTGCCTTAAATGTGCATCGACGAACCTCGTCCCAAAGTGCATGCTTCTTTGCCAGAGCGAAAGAGTCTACTAGAGTAGATCTTCTTTCATGATCAATTCTCCGAACAGCGGGTGGTCTGCTGGGAGTCCTCTTTGGAAGGCTGCTCTAGCTATCGGGTCGTTGCATCTGCCTATCTTTGCCTTCTTTGCTTTGAACCTCTTCACATAGTCACAAAGCGACTCCTTTGGGTTCTTCTTGACGTTGAACAAATGGTAGGACTTTTTCTTAATCGAGTGATAGGATGAATATTCTTTGGTGAAAACTAAAGAAAATTCGTCGAAACTCCGGATGGATTGTGGCAGCAGGGTGTTGAACTAATCTTGCGCCTCGCCTTGTAGAGTGATGGCGAATATCTTACACATGAGATTGTCGTTGTTTTGATAAAGGATCATTGCGCTTCGATAGTGCTTTGGTGTCTTTCCAGGTCTTCATCCCCTTTAAAGGATGTGAAATGTGGCATGCTGAACTTACGTAAAGGCTCTGCCTACTCGACCTTATCCGTGAAGGATGACCTGTTTATGTTGGTCATGTCCTATTGTATGCCTCGTTAGTGACCTTGTTGTGCTGGAAACCGCGCAATCGCTCGATCAGAAGCTTTTCTACTTCTTCCTGAATTTGCCTTTGTTTGGATAACAGAGCTCTCGGCTACCTCAGATCGTGACCTATTGGTTGAGGCTGCTCTTCTACGTGCTCAGCTCATCTATATCACGGATGCAGTGCATGTGGTTCGTTCTTAGCAGGCAAAGGAATTCTTCGCAAGCTGCTGATTGAGCTTGAGCCTGACTGAGTGACTGCTTCTCTCCGTCCTTCGTGCTACATATTCCGATGTGAGGTGGAGGATGCTCCTTGCAGGCCTAGCCGCAAATAAACACTTTACCTGGAAGGTTGCTCATCTTGAGATCGGAGTGTGACCCCAACCGTGAATGTATGCTCGTCAGTGGGCCTAGAAGAGAGTGCACGCTCCTTCACGTGCTAAGATAGGAGTATACATTATCTCGAGAGCCTAATTAGGAGTGTACACTGCTCGAACGCTCGGTCTGCGACTGGTCGAGTGGTTGCTTACCGGGATGCTGCTGGCGAGGTTATTCATCTGCCCTTGTCCTACTTCGGGACACCTTGTCTGTAGCACGTTGCATCTCGGTGCGCTACAAGAGCTTATTCACCGATGTCGTTTGTTGTGCGAGGGTGCTCGTCAATTTTATAACTTGTCAAGACAAGTGTTGTTCTCCATTTGGGTTGAAAGAGCTTGGAAGGAATTCGTCTCCTTGAGCAGTGGAAGTGTGGTAGACTTTATGTTACATCCCAGCCCGGGGGGGACCACTTCCCGGGCCCGCTCCACTACCATAGCACGATATTGTCCGCTTTGGGCTTACCATTCCCTCACGGTTTTGTTTTTGGGAACTCACGAGCAACTTCCCAGTGGGTCACCCATCATGGGATTGCTCTAGCCCCCTTCTCGCTTAACTTCGGAGTTCCTACGGAACCCGAAGCCAGTGAGCTCCCAAAAGGCCTCATGCTAGGTAGAAATGGGAATATACATTTAAGGATCACTTCCTTGGGCGATGTGGGATGTCACACTCTAGGCGCGAGATTTAAGTTGGGAAAAGTCAAATCCGCGAAAAAATGGGGTGAAATGCCCTTAGTTCAATCGTAAGCCCAGAAATTTGAAGCCAAGACAGTTAAAATAATCTTAGATCGATTTGGGCTGCTTGGAAGGCCACGGGAGCAGGCTGGGCCACTGGAGTGGGCTGCTCAGCGTGTGGCACACGTGGGTGCAATGCTAGGGATCGGCTTGGCAACGCATTGGGTTCGCATCGAGCTTGAGTGGCTCGGGCCGTCTCACCTTGGGCTTGGGCACATGTGGGCTTAAATGGCACGACTTAGGCCGTGGTTGTGGCGCCGTAGGCCTTACCAAGGGTGGTTGTCGTGGTGGTTGCCACAGTGGTGCCCCATAGGTGTGGTGCCGCTCCACTCATCGTTGTGTTAAGCCTCATAGATCGCTGCGATCCTAATCCTTGAACATTGGAATTTCCATTCATCAAGGTTTTTGAATCTCTTGCCATTGTACTTTTCTTTTACATTTTATCGAAGAATTTTTAAAAATAAAAATTCCAAGAATATGAACGTACGAAAAATCTACAAGTGAACAAGAAAAAAAAAAAAAAAAAAAACCTTGAATGCAAGAGTCTTCTACGAGTGTTTGATCAAGACTCTCAATGAAAGCACCAATTTATGGATGCAAATTACTTCATTCTTGTTCTTGGACGAAAATGCACCTACAAAAACAATTAACACCTTATGTCAAGGCCAAGGCCTCAAGCGCCCACGATGAATTTGGGGGGTGGTGAGCTTTGGCCGAAGAACCTCCGATTCCAAAGTTAGAATTTTGAGGGAAAAGTGTTTGGAGAATTTAGAGTTGCAAGAGGGTTCAACTTAGGTTTTTGGAGAAATGAAGTGGTATTTATAGGGGTGTGGTCGGCCCTCTTTGGAGAGGTGGGAACCGGCCACATTTGGTGATTTTTGGGTGTAATTGCAAGATATTATGTCACCATAATATCTTGTAATCAATTAGGAAATTAATTACAAAATTAATTAATTAATTAATTTAGGTAATTAATCCTATTTTAAATGAATATTTGGAGGTTAACTTGTGGGGAGAATTTGATGAGGATGGATGAAATAGGTTTTGAATAAATACATATTTTGATCACCTTTAACCTTGATTGAGTGATGATTGTCAGCTGCTCGCGCGTAAGGGTTCTAATATACCTCAGGGGTAATCTTATTTTTATTACTCAAAAATCCACGTGTTACCTCCATATTTTTCTTAATTATTTTTAGCTCCACATAAATCACCTCTTTCTTTCGCTCTCTAAGATTGTGATGGTGATCGTGAGGGCATGTGGGTGTACTGTCGAATGTTGATTTGTCATGCCCTCTAGAACACAAAAAAGTCCAAGGGTGACCCTCCTACTACCATAAAAAATTAAAGGCAGTTGAATCCTTTTCTAAATTTCTAGTCCGTTTGACAAATCCATACAAACCTTGAGAAAATAATGAATCCAACGCTCCCACGTCAACTTTATCTTTCCACTTTTTGTTAAAATCTTACTGACTACATGCCTATTTTCAATCCTTCTCTGCTGATTGGTGTGGTATGTATTTATTTATGCAGTTCTGTGCATATATAATTAATGGAGGGCCTTACATGTTTCCAAACATATGATTTGAAGTACCAAGGAAGGCAATGGATACTAAAGCAGAGAAGGTGTATGTTGCCGTAGGGAATGATATAGAAGATGGATTTAAGACCTTGGAGTGGACCCTAAAGAAGTGGAATTCCAAGCCAATTTCCATTGCCATTCTCCATGTAACTTACAACATTTCCCAGGAGTTTGTCTACACCCCATGTAAGTTGCATAATTGGATTTCAATTTCCTTGATTAATTTTCAATATTTTTTGTACGAGCAAGAAATTGGCGCAGGGGGAATCAAACTCGGAACTTTGGATGCATGGTGTGAATGCTCTTAACCAATTGACCTACAAACCTACAAGGCCCTTATCATTTTCCTAACTTTTAGTTTGATAGGAATTTCTATTTATTTTTCTTTTATTTTTCATTTTGGTTCAGTTGGGAAGCTCCCTGCAGGTTCTGTGAGTGATGAGAAATTGAAAGTTTTTATTAAGTATGAGCAGGAAAGGATTGACGAGTTGCTGTCCAAGTACATATCATTCTGTGGCCAGGTTTTTGTAATTGCTTGATTTTTTCCTTCGATTCCTGCTAAAACGGGATTACTTATATTGTCCTAACTACCATCACAAGTTGTTTCTTAATTTTCCAGAACTTTATTTGATGTTCATAGGTGAAGGCTGAATTGCTCAGAGTAGAAAAATGTGAGCAACCAATTCATACAGTCGTCACAGATTTGATCCGTAGACACAACATAACCAAACTGGTTATTGGATTTCCATTCCTGAAGTGTTCATCTTGGTCCGCTTCTTCATTTTATTGTTTTCTTTTTCATTTTCATTGATTAATTGTACTTAACTTTTCTCTCTTTGCCTTGTAGGAGAATGAAGAGTGCGGTAAGTGGATCATTTTATGTTCATCATCACAAGCCCGATTTCTGTGAATTATTCATAATTTGTGGGGGAAGACGGGTTTTCCTCAGAGGGGAGAACAGTAAAGGAGTCATAGAGGATGATCAAGGTGTAACAGTTGCAAAAATCAGAGAAAAATCCAGTTTCAAAGCTTGGCTAGCAAAAATGTTCAATGAAAATCCAGCATATTCCCTTGATACAATTTCTCATCCCTCTCTCGGATTTTCAACAAATCCCTACTCCTCAAGCTCACAGAACCAACGGGGAAATTGTGTCCAAGAACTTGAAAACTATTTCCAGCATTTGTTGTCTTTGAAAATGGATGAAGGAGTGCACAACAGTCCAATGGAGTTGGCTATGCCGGAACATGCGGACTCTGATATGGTAAGTTGGTAAAAATGAGTGCAACTTTGCTCGTCTTCATTGATTGTTGTTAGATTAGTATGATTTAATTAATTCAAGACACGAATTTGAAAATTTAAACTAATCTAACGACAATTAACGAAAAAGTGAACATCACCCTTACTTTTAGGAGGTGAGCAAAGTTGTTCCCTTGTAAAAAAAAATATTTATTTAATGCTACCAAAACTATCTTTCTTGGTCTAATTTTGAAGTAGGTAAAGAATGATGAAGCTATTCAACGGCTCCACTAAGCTCTCTTTTGTACCAAATACCATCATTTTGTTTCCTTGCTTAAATTTCTTTTTGACCTTAGAAACATATGAGAGTGTTGGTTATACTCCAAACCTTCTAACACGTAATGAGCTCTAATGTTTTTATCTACAAATCACGGTGTAATACATATCACATTATGACACGTGCAAAACTAATTCATTAAAATTACAAAAAATAGTTTGTGAACGTGTCATATTTTAATTTGCATACATAAAGAAATAACTTATAGCATGTCAAGCTGTAATTTGTTTGTTTGATACTAAGTATAATTTGCACTAGAGCCTCCTTGTCAAGTAGAGGTCATGCCTATCCTGTCCATGTGTTTAGACTTTGCTTCCCCAAAATTCAAATAGGACCAACCTTTTGCCATTTTAAATTATAGGAGAACCCAAATTAAGTATTATATATGAAATTCCTTTGATCTTAACATATGGTAACAGTTCATGTTATACTGTTCTATTTTTAATATCTAAAAGAAAAATGCCACAACTTGGCTCATATCAGATTGCTGCAGAAGATATAGAGTCCAGGAAGAAAACTTTAAAGGAAGCTCAAGACATGATCAAGTTGAAAAGAAAGGAAGCCAAGGCCAATCTTGAAAGAAGCACTAAAGCACAACGGGCCATTTCTTTATGCAATCGTCGGGTAATACACATGATATAAAACAAATCAATTTTGTTCTTCTTTTTTCGTGAACCTGTAATGAATTTTCATGTTTTATAGGCTGAACAACTTGAAGCAAAGATAAATGAAGAGGCGACTAAGCGAGAAGAGTTGAAGAAAGCATTGGACTCCGAAAAGGAACAACTTCATGAAGTTATAATGGATACTGAAGAAAGCAAGAATAGGCTAAGTTCACTCATGGAGCTCCAGTTTGAACTCTCAAACAAACTTCAAATATCTACATTTGCAAAATCAAACAGTGAGGCCCAACTAGAAAAGGCGGTAAGTACCCGAGCGGAGATGGTTAGAGAGATTGAGGAACTACGGCAGCAGAGAGATGTTCTTCATCGTAGAATCGAGTTTTGCAAAGAAAAGGATGCGATTGGAATGGTCGCAAGGCTTAGTGACGCGAGCTGTGGTTTCAAGGAGTACACAGCCGAGGAGATCAGATTGGCAACAAATGATTTTTCAGAGCGTTTGAGAATTAAACCAGGAGGAGATTGGACTAGTATATATAGAGGGCGCATCAACCATGCCACAGTTGCAATCAAAATGCTCAACTCTGGTAATGAACTCTCTAAGCAAGATTTTCAAGCCAAGGTAAACCCTATACAAGAAAATGTTCATGTTCTATTATGTTATATTGTGAGGAATGTGTTGTTCCAATTCATAAACCGATAATATAACATATTTGACTGTTTACAGTGAGAACATTACGCATTTCCTAAAATATATGCCCCTATAACCGAAGTAATTGATTGATTGCACACCGCATATCAGTTTTGAGGTTGTTTCAAATTGACAGAAAAACGTTGATGATTTGCATATGCAGGTGACAGTCCTTGGCCACTTTCGGCATCCAAACTTGATCACAATGATTGGGTTCTGCACTGAGCTAAGGTGCATTGTGTTCGAATACATGCACAATGGTAGCTTGAGAGATATATTCTTGAGGGACATATTGTTCTCCTCCCACCTAAGCTCGAAGACAAGAAAAAGAACCATAGGATGGCACGACCGTATACGTATTGCATCCGAAATATGTTCGGGCTTGGGCTTTCTCCACATGGCAAAGCCAAAACCGATTGTTCATGGTCGGCTTTCCTTGTCCAACATCCTCTTGGACCGCAATCTTGTAACAAAAATCAGCGGTTTTGGCCTATTACTTACCCATGATGAACAAAGTGTTCGATCTGACATTCGTGCTTTCGGAGTTTTGATGATGCATCTTTTAACTGGAAGGAACTGGGCGGGGCTAGGTCAGGCAATGAACATGGACCAAGCAGCTGTGATCCGAGATTTAGATGACATGGCTGGACAGTGGCCATTGGATCTAGCAGAGAAACTAGCAGGTTTAGCATTGATGTGCTTGACAAGTAACCGCAGGCCTAGTCGAGATTTGAACCTGGCAACATTGACGGGAGAGCTTCATGAGTTGAAGAAAAGAGCTGATGATTTAGTGGCAAGTGAGCGGGTGAAGGACGAAGATGTAAAAGCAAAAGAAACGCCTGATGTACCTAGTTTTTTCCTGTGCCCCATTTTTCAGGTTTGTTGTCCTTTCAACTCGCATAACAGTGTTTCGTTTGTTTTACTGCTAATCATACAAGAAAATACATAATTTACTAACAGAGTGCGCTTAACTTTGCAGGAAGTGATGAAGAATCCACATGCGGCAGCGGATGGGTTTTCATATGAACTCGACGCCATAGAGGAATGGCTAAGAATGGGGCATGATACATCGCCCATGACAAACTTAAGGCTCAAGCACACATTTCTTACCCCTAATCACACCCTCCGTTCCCTCATCCAGGACTGGCATAATAAGAGATTACTTCCACCCCCATAACATGTATATACGAGATCAGAATGGTTTAATTTTCGTAGCAATCAAGAAAAGAGAACTGTCATTTCCGCCCAAGAAACACTTAATCATGCATGCTGATAATCAATCCCACGTTTCTAATTACAGTTGTATGTCTGCAGTCTCCCTGGTGACAATATAGATATCCAACACCTAGTCAAATATAATATGCATCTCACTCTCGGAAAATCTATATTTTCAAGTCACAGGACCAAGTCTGCTGCATGTCAACGACTCTAAAACTAGGCAACTGTAAGTCCGTTACATCGTCTACAACTTCTTTTGCAACCCTCCCATATGCATTCCCACTTTTTGAGACCATCGGCTATCCAACTTCGAAGCCAATCAGATATAGGTGCACTATAATCTACTGTAGAAGGATCCCTCAAATCGTTGCAACTTGCAAAATGTGTCTTGTTTGAGCAGTAGATCTTATCCTTCCGTTCTGTCAATGTCTTTTGTCCATGGAAAAAAACCTCTTGGTTCTTCATATTCTTTTACGTTATGATGAACTGCAATGGAAAATCAACTTTTGGATAGTGCACAGGTTGGTCCTGAATATTGGCGGATTGCTTTACGGCTTGCTTCACCGTTGAACTCGTCGATCTGAGGGAAGTAATGGCATGATCTGCATGAACGAGTTCCAACTCTGGGTTGAATGACTGCAGTGTCACTCTTCTTTTCTTTGACATCCTCCACCTCATCTTGTTAAGACAAGGTCTTGTAACGAGGTTATTTATTGGAATAATGAGTTTAGTCAAAGACCAAGTGGGCCGTAAAACTAAGTGGGATGTCGCTAATACAGGAATCACACTCCTACATATTAGGCCCGAAAAATTGAATAATTCTTCCACTAATGCAAGAGTCGGTTAATAAATTTCTATTTAGGAAGAATAATTGTATTATGAAGTTACAGATCACAAAGAGCAAAATTTGTAGCCCTTACTAAACTTTCCCAGTCATTTGCAGAATCAATTGAATTGATTGCAAACTATTATCTAACCTCGTAATTTTACAACATTTCCAATTTGGTGTAGGCAGCTAATTGCTCTGTGTATATAGTTATTTTTCTTCACTTGAGCCGTATCCAAAATCTACCAAGTGCCCTTGAATTTTTATTCTACTCCGAGCTCGTACATGTGGTCTGCTAAAATATCACCCACCTAGACGTTTCGCCTGGCAAAAATATCTGGAAGCTTTCTTGGCAAGGAATAATCTTCAAGCGAAGATGGATCCATCGAGATGTCTTCTGGACGTGACCATAAATAAACCCCTCGTTCTTGCCGGCTGCCTGGGACAGTGTTTTCCAATACAAATGCTACCAGAAACGTCACCACCATGTTCAAAGACATAAGTCCATTCATAGCAAAATCAAGCTGTCAGACATTTAAACAGCGAATCAGCTCGTATCTAACTCAAAGGACACAAACAGAATTTGAAACTGTTCAAAGAACAGACTCTGACAATAAGTTTCTTTACTTGTTCTAAAATGGACCCTAGAGGCGTCATATTATGATCATCTTTATCTGCCTAGCAAAAAAAGTATGGGCTTTTTACACATAAGCCGATGATAACATCACAATTTAGAGAAAAACATTTCAAACCCAATGCTTTAGAGAAAAACCCAACTTATTTTGCAACACCAAAGGAATTTTCACAGGTAAAATCAATTAGAGTATGACAAATGGATAGATGACGGTTTTTTACTCCAACTGAGCGCTTGACTTGTTTTTTCTATAACTTATAGTTCTGGGGGTCTTTCCTCTTATTTACTACAAACTTAATACCTAAAAATGATTTTAACCATTTTCAAAAACCAGGTCATCAGAATAAGTGGTCTTGTAACTAACTAGAATCTGAACTAAGTTGGACAGTCCATGACAATCAAGCTAATCAGCAGGAAATTTTATATAAATGGTATCTCAAAACTAGAATGTTTCAGCGGTTCATCACTATTTTCATAGAAACTTCTCTACTTATTTTTCTTTCTTTCCTTGTCTTTTAATTTTTAGGGGGGCGTGGTAAAGCACTGATATTTCATGCGTTTGTAAACTTAGAATCATAAAGGAAGCAAAGATAAAATAGCTTTCTTACTTGTTTAATGTTGGTGTGGACAGGTCCATTAGATGCTGCACCATAGGGAACAAAATAGCTAGGCAGTATGAGGCTGGTTTCGGGTTGATATTGTTGAAAATATGCTGGGATAGAGAAACCAAGGAATAAGGAAACACCAACAATCATTATGTTTCTAAAACTTGCTGCTCGACTATACTGCAAAGTTGAGAGACCCAGTGCCACCACAAGGGCCCACGTGAAGCAGAGTACTGAAGCAGCCAAGGATAGTGGTATAGAGGCAAGAATGGCACCCACTTTTCCTAAAGCATGAGTGAAAACAATACATGTTATTCAGAAGAAGAAAAGAAGTTCTAAATTATCCACCAAGAATTGCCAGCAAGCTAACTATATCTGTCAACAATGGCAACCAAATAGGCATGCGAACTGGTATTGAAAAATTGGGATCCGATATAATATTTTTACATGCACTAAATTGTCAAAATGATACAACATGTATCCAGTACATATCATAATTTAACACTTATTACTTTGTGCTTCACTTTACCTATAAATGAGAAGAAGATTAGGAGAACTGCTCCAAGTTCCACGGCCCTGCGACTTGCTACCTTTGTTATGTCAACTGTGTGCATATTTTCTGTCAATGTTGTTGACCCAGTACCTGAACCCCAAACTCCAGCCAATATACTGCAAAAACCCTCCAGTGCAATTCCTCTGCTGACAATTCCTGGGGTTGGAGGCTTCAAATTAATTCGCACAGATGTAGTGTGGTATGTTCCAACCTAAACAAGTTATTGTACCATATGCATCAGTGTCATGGTGGTATTTCAAAAATTTTGCTTATATACCATCCTAAACATACAGATCTAAAGTTTCTTTAGCATTAACCAGACAGGGATTGGCCTTTGCCAATTACAAAGCCTTCAACGTAGCACAAATTCATAGCATTATTCAAGGGCATTTTACTAATCCCCTACTCAGAGACAAGACATTTTGGGAGTTTATATGCTTGCTTACCAATGGCCTGACATAAGCAGCAGTGGTGTGTGCACAAACACAAGCATGTGAAATCATATTTAAAACTGATTTTCAGCTGCATTTGAGTTACAAGGTACCCACCGAATCAACTGATGCAACAAGCGACACAAAGATCAGGATAATACAAGTCCTGAAATGGAAGACAGGAATACCCCACTGTAAAGGGTAAGGAATCCGAACCCATGCAGCAGTTCTCAATGCATTCGAAACATCGGTCCTGCAATGTCTCATTGTATATGCATGCTTTCTGCAAGCATCTATTAAGATATTTGAACTAGGTACATCAGCACTGCAGCCCTTGTAATCATATGCTCCACCGGCTGTCAAAAAGAATGCATAAGTCCAGATGATCATAACACTCAATGGAACCTGCAATGAGAAAATGTTTGCAAGATCAATTAAGTCACAATCTCGGCTTGTACCAAAAAAAGTTACAAAAACATTGTAAGTGATACCAACAACTAGACAGAAGGGAGCAGAGTGAATTATCATGTTATTCATTCTTCTTTTTTAACTATCAAATGAAAAACTGTAAATTGTTTGGCCTTCTTGTTCATGGGCAGGGTTTTAGGAGAGGCTTGAGATTGGTGGTTTGGCTTGGGTAGGTTTTTAGTCCTACAATTTGTCCAATGCATCTCTTATTAAGAATTTGGCATGTCAGACAGTCATGGGCAAAACAGTCGTGTCCAACAAAGTCCACAACTGATGACCACAAAGATATACAACAAAATTACCCAGCCAGGATTTGGAAAACAGATACAGCAATAGAGCTTAGATGTCAATTAAAGTACATATTCGAACCTGGGAGTAAGAACTTGGATACTTTTAATCTTGTCCCAAAAATGGGCAAAGCTTAGATAGCATTAGAGGCCTCCCCTAGAATGATGTTGGGAATTGAAGTTTCCACTATGGCACAATACGTGGACCATATGAGCTCTTTTTCCCGTCAAAAGAGCAGGCAAATTATAGGATAGGGTTCAGTCACACATACCAAACACTGAAATCTTCAAGCTCAAAAGACTTCAAAGAACAATATCTAATTTAATAAATAAATACAGTTTCAGTAAAATAACACATTTGTAAGGAAATTAGCATTTGTTAACACTTACCGCATAAATCTGAAAAAAGCGATTCCCAAAGATGGATACCCCTCGAAGGTACTATAATCGAAGCAAAAAAAGTAAAGGAATTAGCATTTGTTAGCACTTACCAAAAACATTTAAGACAGTTAATGAGGTATAGAACTACAGGCTTCATAGGCATATGTAGTACCAAACATGCTCACCAGGGTGAATATGAGAACCAAAAGTATCAGCGGAACACTGATTTCCACACAACTACCAGCTTGAGGAAAGCCATAGCTAAAAAATGCTAAACCTACAGCGGCAACTGTTGGTGCAACGACAATGGGATTTATCAATCTGAAAGGAGTTATCATACATATCAGAAAGGGAAATTGCATAACTTATACATGCACAAGCAAACATTAATCAGTTTTAAAGTATTAGCCATAGCAAATGCGCTAGGCCTCCTGAAACAAACTATATATGCAACCATGATTTAATTTCTCAATACTACGGCTATATTCTATCAAATTATCTTTGCTACGTCCCCATGACATGATTAAACAAGCAAAATATGCAAAAATAATATGTCTCCTAAGTTGTTTTACACTGTCAATTGTCATAAATAAAGAAAATGAAAGATAGATAATCCAGTAGGATTAGGAGCAGAGCCAATGTATACAAGAAACACATTTTCATTCCAGAGAATATATTATTTGTCTTTTCAACAAGCACTGAAATATTGGCAGAACGAAAATTTTACAAGAAACCTCTTGGATTACCTCAGCAGAAAGGACATTAAACCACTAAATCCCAGGAGGCTTTGAAATATCGAACCAACAATGACAGCTCCTTGCAGTTCCCTCATTATATGCCTAAATTTCTGCAACAAAATTAATGAACAATAAAATTATGAGGTCCCTGTTACTTCTAACATGAAAATAATGACAGTCAACTTCATTTCAGAAGGGTATAATTTTTAAATACTCAAGATGCAACAGCAAAAGCCACTAATTCAAGTAGGAAAATTCACCTCGATGTAAACTTTCTAGATAATTATGGCAAAACTCAAGGAAATTACAGTTGATAGAATCTCAACCATTGTTTGTTCTACTGAACTTACATGCTCTGTAACATTTCGATATTCCTGAGCATTAATGATAACTAAGGCCGGTGCCAAGTATACAAATGAACTTCCTTGAACTAATGGAAGTCGGGTTCCAAAGTAAGAGTGCAGTATTGTTGTAATGCCAGAAACCAGCAGCACTGTTGAAATAACCGTGGCAGTATCCTTCTATGGTTATATAGGCAAAAACATACAGTGAGTTTTCCAGTTTAAGTTGACAGACAAAAAGAACACAAGACAACACATGCTTACATCTGTTCCACCCATGGCCGGTACCATGATCAGGGGGATGAATATAAGCGAGCCAGCCAGTGATAAATAGTGCTGCAGACCGTAATACATTAGTGGGACTGCAATAAAAAACAACCAAATGAGAGTAAGGAAAAACAAAAGCTGTGATCTATTCCAACAACATTCAAGAGTGGAAATTCATTCTTCCAAAAAATGTTTTTCAGTAGTAAGGATGCTTTTCAATTACTAAACAAAGCCAAGGGAAATCAATCGATTTATTCTAAGAGAAGACCGCAACTTATTTTACTTTTGAAAGCTTTGTCTGCACTACATAATAACATGAAAAAAAAAAACTTACGCTAAGCCACTAAGCTTGAATCTAAAGCTGGGAATCTTATTTAAACTAAAAATGTTCGAGAAAACGTTTTTCAGCTATGCCGCTCTGGAAAAAGAATAGTGGGTTAAATTACAAGCATATGTGTTCTTTCTCTCTGCTACTTGCCCATATCTGATGGAAAGGAATGGAGGTTGCTTAAGGGAATCCAGCCTCCCCTGTCACAAGAATCCGTCTATTTGTTATTTGCCGAGGTTTACTCATATTAAAGAGCGAAACATTGAAAGTTTAATTCCCCCATATCAGCTTCTTTTCCCTAACCTTTTCAAGTACTGAAAACTTAGTAAATCAACAACTTTGTTCCACTTACTATAGACTTTTACAAAGAATAAAAACAAAATAGCTGTCTTTTTACTAAGATGGCTAAAGCTAATAATAAGGCTAAATTGATTCTGTCCTATGGAACATTATTGTATATTCCTAAAATTAATGACTGCAACCATCACACAGCAACTGCATAAACAAATACGATTATGCGAATCAACCTATGAATCGACACAAAGACCCATCAACAAATTATCACAACAGAAGGGCGAGTACACTAACCAATCCCCGGATTTTCTCTCAAGCCAAGCTTCATTGCAGACGGTCTCCGCCACCCTCCATCAAGAGGTTCTTCCCCATCTGCATACAAATTCATTTCCACATCTCCTTCATCTCTCCCATCAATTATCTTCGGCTCCACCGCCGAAGCAACTGCTGTGACTCCATGCACATTCCCACTCCCATTCCCACCCCCATTCCTATGTGCATTCCCACCATCTGAAGCGCCCAAAACAGGCACATTCCCAATCCTCCTCTTACCCTCAGCCCTCACTGCTTCATCACCCTCACTCCTCAACCCTCCATGTCCAGCCCCGGCATCCGGCTCAATCTCAACCCCTTTACTCGGTTTAGTGCGACCCAGAACCGGGTCGATCTCGATTTTCGGAGAGGACCCGCCGCCCCGCCTCCTATCAACACCCCTGTCCAAACCGAACCCAGCACTATCATTCCTCTCACTGCCACTAGCAGCCGTCTCCCCTGAGAAAGTAGAGACGAATCCGGTTCTTTTGGCCCAGGATTTCAGCTCTCTCGGACTGTGATCCCTCCTCGGCACAAAGGCCGAGATCTTGGGTTCAACAGAGCCAATTGCAGCTCCACCCCTCGGACCCCTCCCCCTCTCGGCCTTGGCCAGTGAATCGGAGCCCGACCCAGGTTCCATTTGAGCTTGTTCTCAATTGGGTCCAAGTTTTTTTAACCAAATGGAGCTCCAAAATCAAAGAAAAGAGAGAGCTTTGCCTCAGTTACTCGCCGGAGAAGAACACCAACTAAAAAAACCAGAAAACAGAAAATATTAAATTGGAAAAAGCTAGAGGGAGAGTGAAAGCAAAGCAAGAAAAAATTATTATGTTGATGTGTGAAATTGAAAAATCTGAACTGTAATGATGAATTGGTGATCAGGTCGGCTGGTGATTGAGATTAGTATGTGAGTGAGTGAGGATTTGATTTGAGCATCTTATTACCGGTTTTGGAAGTACTTTGCCGCTCGCTAGTTGCTTTCAGTTGAAGGTTTTTCTTTTTTGCTGGAATTACTGGAACGCCCCTTTTTTCTGGCCGTTAGAAAGAAAATGCCATTTCAAACTTTGTCATTTTCTTACGCCAATGTAGTACCCTCGTTTGGATTTCGCATCAGTCAACAATTGTCAATTATCTTCATCAGCGGACTACCGACCAAGGCTTCATGTAGACGTGTCAGCGGTTTATTACTAATCACTAACTTATTTGTTTTTATATGCACAAAATGTAAAGTGTGAGGGTTTGGTTATAAAATGTTTGGGTTTGTTATAATTAGAGGTGGAATTATTCAATATAATTCATAATTAATTTTGTCGATTTTCTCATGTAGGTATTACTCAATACACCTCTCAACAAGTGGAATCACCAGATAGTATATCACACATGTAACTAATTTCACATTGGTCATTCAAGTGTGGAACAAGGAAAGGTTATAAGTCAGATAAATCAACAAAGGCAAAGTAGACCCAATTCGAGTCCAATCAAATGACTCGATCTGATAACATGTTAAATTGTTCAAAGAGACGGCCAAGCGATTGACCCACATATGCAATTTCGTGGGTGTGGTGTTTTATAACAAAAAGATCTTGTACAATTATGATTAAAACCATTTAATATAAACAGCATGTCATTTCATGTATCTTGTGTGTAACTCATTATTCAACACTCACTCGTGTGGAACCACGTCATAGGCCACACGTGAATCCACTCCACAGAGGGTTAGTCAAGCAACACACATGAATATTGTGTACTTGGTATAGAGTCAATAATTTGCGTCCAATTGATGCCTATATTAGAAAGTATGTGACAAAGAATAAATGGTAGAGTAAAATGAAGAGCAACTTGACAAACAAAAAAGGAAATTCTATTTGAACGCATTATTTATCTCTCTGCACCCAACTTAAAAATTAGATATGCATTTTCTAACTTACTGTAATATGAAATAATTATTAAAGACAAATGCGTATAAGATTAAAAAAAGTCTCTGTTTTTTTCCAAAAAAATTGGGATAAAACACATTTTGATAAAATCCATGTTAATACAGGGTCCTTTTCCTATCCCTAAGAACAATACATGCCCAAGAGAAGGCCTGACTAAGGCCTAGGGAAAGCAAATATTGAAGGAAGACCCCAAAGGCCCACAAGGATAAAAAGGGATCTCGCTGAGCATTATTGCCGATCGCCACCAGCTCGGCTCGACTAGGTTACATAAACTACTTTCCGACTGACATGAGTACGTGGATGGACTGGCAACTTTATAGGACAAGGCTCAAGGATCATGCCTATTCAATCGTCAACTCACGACACGTAACAATCACCATTCAGTGTCAAAGTCTATGATGGGATGTAGGCGTGAAGGGAACGATACTCGGTCGGGCATAATTGGGTAATCGAGCCGAAGCAAGTCGCTTGGCTCCCATCACTTATAGAAGGATGCACACCCAAATGTGCAACTGTCACTTCATCGCTAAATAATTGACTAATGGATTAGAGCAGCACTCGTCATGTGGTGCTTACATGAAGCGCTAGGCAAACTACCTGGAGGATACTCTACAGATGACCGCTTCCCAAGAAACTCTACAACTAGACTGCCATTAAATGAAGGCACGTTAATGCAAGATATTTATTAAACTAGATATTTATTGGGTAGATAGGAGGAGGCCATGTCACCTTCTCTTTGAGGGCACACATTAGAAAATGTGGTTATTTGCCTATTTAAGGGGAGTGAGGCAGAGGGAGAAGGGGTTGGTAGAGTTGGGGTGAAATGGGGGCATTTGCTCCACCGCTTCACCAGGCTAAGGGTTTTGAGCCACTTTGTATGTAACCCCGTTTATGGATGAATCATCATATATCCTTGTGTAACTATTTAGCCCAGTATTTCACATTTTGTGTGCCAAGCCCACCAAGAGCTTAGTATCTTTGATTTTTTTCGTCCAGAATCTATGAGCATCCACCCAGATTCGTCTGGGTTTGACCTACAAATTTTGAGCGTTAACAATCCATATTGCAAATCCTAACCAAGAACTATCAGAATTGAGACCCTTAATTCATGCAAACCCTAATGGAGAAGTTGCTTCCTTGGATTGAAGAAACCAACGTGATCACATGCTGACATTTTGTTTTGATGGCATGCTTATCTTAAACGAAGTGGAGCAGAAACTTTAGACCACTGCATCCATTAGTATCATTTCTTGGGACGAAATGAAACTAATCAAACACTAATGAAAGGAAGATTAACATAAACACTGATGATGATGGTGATGACAATATAAACGAGAAAAAATCGGAAATTATAATGACTCCATTATATTTTATGAGAGATTGAGATTCATGGACTTTTGGCTTTGTGCATCCAAAAATATAGGGCTGTAACATTTATATGTTTTTCCTTTGTTTGGTTGGGTGTAGAAAAAGAAACAAGAGAATCAATGTGAGACGTGGGATCATAGTGATTGAAGGTATTTAAGGGTTTAGGGAGATTATTTATTTATTTAACAAACGATATTATCTACTCTAAAGGGAGGGAGTGGGCTAAACCTCACAATGGGCTAGCAATAATGTGGTTCGAATTCGCCTTTGGCGAGAATCGAACCTAAGACCTCGCACTTACAAGGCGAGAATCGAACCTAAGACCTCGCACTTACAAATGAAGAGGAATACCACTAGGAGAAATGTTGGGTTCAAATATAATCTCCCCAAAAACAACGTAAACATTGGGTGTAGAGTGAATTATTTCACTTTCGAGGTCAAAAACTGAGCTTTTCGTTTTGAGTGCATTGTGAAATTTTCTTTTGTGTTTCGAGGGTATTTGGAAAATTTCTTTTGTTCTCAAATTTATTTTTCTTCTCTTTTAGTAAGAATTCCTATTCCTTGCAGTGACATTCATAGCTTAAAAGCGATTAAAGATTTTACTAGTGAATGTTACTTTTAAGTTAAAGACAATTAAAAGATGGCTTTTCTGTTTGCTGGAATTAAAAGATAACTCACTCAACCTTTGGTTCGAGGCTTTATACACATAATTAAAAGTTAGTTTGTGGACTATCACAAGAGATCAATTGCTGGATCTCTTCACTACTGTTTGGATACTTTTATTTCAGTTATAATAATCAAAGAATAATCCCCAAGTATATTTCTCCATTATTTTGCTTCTTTTCACTTTTAAATGAATCTACATCAGAGATTAGAGAAAATAATGAAGGAATATAGTAGTAAATGATGCTTTATTGCACTAGTGAAAAACAATTATGCTCATGCATTGTGGTGGGGTTCGATCTCTACTTATTCTTTTCTTAATAACTAAGTATTTAACCCACTAACGCTATCACTCTATTAGTCAAGATCTCAAGTCTGTCTCATTGCTAGTTGCCAGGCAAATTCAAAAGAAACTTAGCTTGTAAGAAAACTAAGAGGTGTGAAAAATACTTTTCGTTTCATTCACTTGATAATTCAATGTACACATTTGACCTTAACATTTACAGCTAATTACAAGAAAAACCCTTGACTAACTCACTCCAACTATACAAGAACTATTAGACTCTTTACACCCCCCCCCCCCCCCAACCCCCCCACCTTTCAAGCTGAAACTTGATGCATGAAATGTTCCAAGAGGAAGCTTGGACTGTAGGAAACTAAATCTTTGTCACTATTAGATTCTTTACACCCCCCCCCCCCCTTCAAGCTGAAACTTGATGCATGAAATGTTTCAAGAGGAAGCTTGGACTGTAGGAAACTAAATCTTTGCTTGGACAAAGATTTTGTGTGTATATAAACTATTTGGTCTTGACCGTAAAAAGACAATCTCCTCGTCCTGTAATTATCGTCTAATCCGAAAGAAATTGGGTCCTTTTGCTTTGCTTAATTATTGTCAAAGCAGTGGAGACACTTATCGTAAAATATAAGTAAGGTAGTAGATAAAATAAAGACGCTTTTGTAAGATTCCACATCTTCGTTTTTCTTTCCTTAATAAGTGATTGGCCTACCAAAAAGTTATTTTGGCCCACAAGAGCTACCATATATAATTGTTCTTTCGGGAACATTTTACAAAATTAGAACGATGCAATGAAGATTATTATGACTCTTGTGCAAGGATGACATGCATGAATTGAGAATTAGCATATAATCAATTATTACCGACAATGCCATGAAATTCCATTCATGATCGGCAGTTGAACTTTGATTTTTAGAAGACAAAAATAGGACATTTTCTTTATTTTAGGGAAAGAAATAGGATAATTCGGTCATGCACAAGCCATGCACAAAACTGAAATTACTAAAATACTCATATATAAATACTAAAAATTATCAACCCATTTCATCACTTTTCTCATTTGGAAGAGAGGGATGTCGAGAGAGTTCTGTGAGCTCTAAGTTTCTGAGTTGAGCTCAGATTTCGAAGAGAGGGAAGTCCAAAGAGAGGTGAGAAGAGTGAGCTCGATTTTGGGTTGACCTCATACCTCTGATTTTGAATAAAGGGATGCGAGAGAGAGGTGAGAAGAGTGAGCTGGGCTTTGTACCAAATTTTCTATTTTGGCAAGAAGGTTTCATTTTTTTTTCGACTATTGAAGCTTTGACAAGCATGGTAAGGTAGGCTGTTTAGTTCCAAATTTCTACATCAATGATTTCGGGAATAAATGGATTGTTTGTAAAATGACTTTATACGTAGAAGTTAAATTAGGGTTTGAGTTTCATGTTAGGGCCTATGGGTTGTGGAATAAACTTTACTTTTTGACGTGCTATAAAACTGTGATAGAACAATTTCTGGTTCAAGTGTTTAATTGTAGAAGTTTGTGAAATTTTTCTCGTAATGTGCATGTGGTGTGCATGGCTACAACTTAATATGAGAAGCAAGAATGTTCACTAGTTATAATGCACGTATGTTGGGCCTCAAAATTTAGTGAGTATTACCGCAACCTAGTTGGCATCGGCAAATAAAAAAAAACAAAAGAAAAAGCTTAAAGGACGTTAAGGGTCATGCCTATCTATGAAATAACGACAACGAGTATCATGTTTTCCATGTGCACGGTTAAGTAGTGGTTGATATACGTAACAACACTTTTCAAACTACCACTGTTACCTTATCTACGTAACAATTATGTTTTAATTGTATCCACTATACCAATAGGTTGCCATTAAAGTTTCTTATCAATGCAAAAAACAACTTGTTGCTCGATCTCCAGTTATGTGCATATCATGTGCATGTACTGTACATATATATGGTGTGCCTGTGGTGTGCATACAGTGTATATAGTGGTGACATCATTTTTTTAATATAAAAAAGAGTGATGTGAGCTTTGGATTTTTGGGTTGGCTCAGATCTGTGAGCATATCATGTGCATGTTGTGCGCATGTCGTGTGCATGTCAAAAAGAGATGATTTTTAATGGGATTTTCAAAATCTAGGTTCAAGTCAAAGATTTGTAAACTACAGATCTCTAAGGGATTTCCAGAATCTAGGCCCCCATATATCCCCCAACGTCGTTAATTGCACTATGCATGTCCACAACAAAACCGACGTCGTTACACGTATTGGTACAAATAATAAATTTGGAATTTTCTTCAAACTTAGAGGGAGAATGCATTCATCGGCGAAGGGGAGAGAGAGAGAGAGAGAGAGAGAGAGAGAGAGAGAGAGAGAGAGAGATTGTAGCAGAAAAAATGGTGTCTTTAGTCTTTCATAATGGATTTTCTTTGACATCTGAAAAAATTTTGGACTGCAGATTGGTTTTGACCTATATGATTTTGAATGAGATTTCAAATTTGGGGAAGAAGATGTTGATTTGAGGAAGAAATCCGAATCTACAACTGCAAGCACAGAAATATGTTCGTTTCCCAAAATAACCAATTAGCAAACACAAACAATCTCCAAATAAATCAAATCTTCCAATTGAGTTTTCTTTTATCTTTCACTAATTTAAGAACATCCAATAAATATCAATTTTAAAGAGAGGGAGGGAGGGAGAGAGAGAGTAGAGAGAAAGAAATCAAAAAATGGGAGAAAATAACTCATTTATATACGAGGGCAATTTGATCATTTCAAGGTGTAGGAAAAATCAAATCTTTATCCAATTATTGGGCATGACATGTGCATATTCAAAAAATCATATTTCTATCCCGAGATTAAGATTATGTCCTATTTTATTTCCCTATAAATTTAGACTGTTAGATCCAATTTTCTGAAAGTTTGAAAACCCATACTTGGTTGCACTTCTATGGCATGTGTTCCATATGAATTGGGAATTAAGAAGATTGCTACTTTTGTAGTAAATCCAAAAACTGAAAAGAAACTAGCTAACCATAAATAAAGCGAGTAAAACCTAACCATATTCAAGGCCAGTAGGTTTGAAACTACCAGTGAAAGGGCTAAAAGTGTTGTTTATTTTATTTTTAAAATACTGATATATTTATAAATAAGGATAGGTTGATAAATTATACTCATACCCTCTCTCTCTTCTGCCAGGGCCAGCGAGTTTGTCAGTGTCGCAAAATATCCAGCTGCTATGCGTGAGATTCATACTTATCATTTACAAGAATCAAATTTAAAATATTTCACTTATAAAAAAAAAATCAATAATTATCATACTAAATAATTAAAAATATTTTTGACAACCAAAAGTACATGTGAATGCGTTTGGCATAAACAGACTATATTTCTAAATCATAGAAGCATTTTACTTAATTAAGAAAAAAAAATTTCAAATAATTTTTAAGAAGCACTTTTTATGTTTTTGTTTTATTTTTATTTTTAAAAAGAGTACGATATTTCATTCATGAATAAGAAATGCATTACAAATACATATCATAAAGAACTCATCCCAAAAGTGTCCTTGCAAACTAGATCTAAAAATATTACAATAAAGCATCACAAAACAATGAGCAGACTTAAAACATTCATCTAAGCTCATTGGGAGCAACACTATTACACTTATCAATAACTATTAAACTTCATATTACTGGGAGATCGAGTGAGAACAATATCTCAAACATAAATTGGGACAGGGAGTATGCCCATAGGTCGATCACATCAGCTAATCACCACCACGATCCCAAACACCAAATAAAGTAGATCCAGCAAATCAACCGCTCCACCCTTCACACATAGATCCAAAAGAGGAAGCACATCAAAATGAAAATTAAAATCAAGCACTCTCCTAGAGAGAGAGCAATCATACTAGCAAACTCTCCAGATAGAGAAATCAAACTAAACTCCAAGACAATTCCTGCAAATTACTAAACAGAAACAAAATAAAAGGACAAAATCATGTCGCCGCTCCACATCCTTCAAACATCCAAAAGTTGCCTCATTGCACCAGCTAACCCCAAAATGTTGTACTGACTAAACTCGATCCTGACACAATTTGACATCTTACATGGCTTATTGCTTCAAACCTATATCGAAGGTGATAACTTGATCCAAAAACCTTGTGATAACTGTGTGTGTTGGCCAAAAGATGACTACAGTGTTTCACACGACAATTCAACACCAAATAAGGTAAACGGAAAGTGAAAGAGAAGAGACGAAAAATGATTTTCAAGAGGATTGTAGTTGACCCCAAAACCAAAGACAGGAGCTACGGTCAAGAAATTTTCCTTTAATTTTAAGTAGCACTTAAACTTTGAATAAAAAATACAAATCCTATTTTTAATGGAACTTAACACAATCTGATGTGTATTTCTACGTTTGTGCTTCATAAACCATATACGTTTTTTTTTTTGAAAAGGAATATAAACTATCTTCGTAGTTGTCATTTAGTATTACGGTCTAATTGTATTCTTTCTCACTTATACGGTCTAATTGTATTCTTTCTCACTTATAAGTGAAAGATCTTATATTTTCTCTATTAGTGGAGATAATAACGTTTGTTTATAAGAAAGGAATAAATAAATAAATAAAAGGGTAAAGTACAAAAAACTACCTCAACTATTGGTGTCACGACACTTTCATACCTCATTTTTAAAATTGACAATGTCATACCTCATTTTACGAATTTGTGCCAATGTCAGACCTCCGTCAGTTTTTCTGTTAATTTCTCTGTTAAATGCTGACATGGCCTGCCACATGTTCCACTCGCTAATCCAACTGGATTAAAAAATAATTAAATATTCAAAAATTAAAAAAAAAGAAAAAATATATATATTAAATCTCTCTCTCTTTCTCCTCTCTCCTACCCTTTCTTGCCTCTCTCTCTTCTCTGCATCCTAGAAGACCCAAAACCCCTTCCCACCCAAACTCTTGCCTATTGACCCATGTCCCCCCCCCCCCACTACCCCATAGACTCGGACTTCGTCCCAAATCAGACCTGTTCCCAATCCGAGTTCAGGTCGACGCCATCGTTTTGGGCGTCCAGGTGCAGATCGAGGGTGGCAGAATGAGGGAGGCGGAGTAATCGAAGAAGATGATGCAGTGGAACAGCGTCGTTGAGATCTCCAGACCACATTTTTGCAAATAGGTTCAGAGCCAATCTCAACGTCGTCGCCTTTCTCCGCACGCTCATCATCTTCAACAGACTTCAACTTCGAATTCAAACCCATATAACTCATCAATTATTTCTCTGTAATCAACAGCTAGGCCTCATAGAACAACTCTGAAGTGGCAGGGGAGAATCTAGCATTTGATCCCAACTTCAGCTCATCAACCTCCGCCATTGCGGATCGATCGAAACTTGGCCGTTCAAAGCTTCGTTGTCGCTGCGAATTGTAATAGTCTTTGGTTTGAGCTGAGCCGCCTGGACTCCTTTCCCAGCTCTCTTCCATAACCGAAACCATCGGAGTTAGCCTCGGGTGAGGGGCTCTCAGACCCAAATACTTGTCCAAATAAGCCAGAGGCTCGTCCAGTGACATCCAACCCGGATCGGGATTCGTATTGCATGATCTTCTCCCCAATGCGTACTCTCCTACTTTGGACTGGGTCTCCCTCCTCTTCTTCGCCATGAAGCCCTCGTTCTCAACCTTCTTTGTCTTCTGCTTCTACCGCCATTGATTTACCTTTTTATTCAAAACCGATGCCATTCCCCAAAACCAAATCCACCCCTCACCCTTTCTTCCCCCTCCCGTCTTCCCCAAACCCAAAACTCAAAACCTCGCCGATGCGTTGGGCTAGCTGTTTTAGCGCCATCGTCGCCTAGTACGGCGGCCTGCGAGGGGGTTTATTGTCCAAGTCCCACAAGATCACGACTTTCTTCTACTTCGGCATGTATATGCCCTGCTTGTTTTGCACCATGTCGATTTCGGAGCTTGCGGATGACTTGATGACATCGCATCGGCAATTCGTGGTGGTTGAGGTGACGGCAGTGGTGATGATGGAGAAAGGGGTGGTGGAGGACGGGTGGGAAGGGGTTTTGGGTTGCAGAGGAGAGAGGCGAGAAAAGGGGGAGAGAGAGAGGAGAGAGTGAGAGAGATTTAATATATATATTTTTAATTTTTGAATATTTAATTATTAAAAATATATTTTATTATTTTTTAATCGAATTGGATTAGTGAGTGGGACATGTGTCGGGCCACGTCAACATTTAACAGAGAAATTAACAGAAAAACTGACAGATGTCTGACACTAGCACAAATTCGTAAGATGAGATATGACATTGTCAATTTTAAAAGATGAGGTATGAAAATATCGTGATACCAATAGTTGAGGTAGTTTTTTGTATTTTACCCTAAATAAAAACTATATTCGTAGTTGACCAAAATCAAACACAGGAAGAGTACAAAGTCAAAATTGACCCTCAAAAGCCCTAACGGCCATTCCCAAAACCCCTTGAACGGAACTCCAACTTTTGCCATCCTTCTTCAGCTTCGGCTACAATTTTTCACATCTATCAGTATCGCTTTTGTATCTCAGCTATTTTGCCTCTCGGAAGTATCAATTTCGTTAATTTTAACAGCCAAAGACAATGGAAATTGACAGAGTCGATGGACGCACGCCAAACCAGTTGAGACCATTGGCTTGTTCTCGCGGCGTCCTCAACCGCGCTCACGGCTCTGCAAGTTGGACTCAAGGTTCTTACTTCACCTCAAATCCACATACATTTTCTGTATTTTCAATGTGGCCATTAGCTGAAATGATCAGATTTTCAGTATGTCGTCAAACATTTGATTGTTAATTTTGATAAATTGAGCGATTGAGATTTGATTTCTGGTTATTTTGGCAAAAATATGAAATTTCATCTTCTTATCGGTGCTTTTGATTGATATTGGTATTTATGTTTAGGTTTGTTTTGTTGGTTTTGATAGGAGATACGAAAGTTCTGGCTGCAGTTTATGGACCTAAAGCAGGAACAAAGAAGAATGAAAATCCCGAAAAAGCTTGCATTGAGGTTATTTGGAAACCTAAAACAGGCCAGAGTGGTGAGTTTTTGCCGCTACTATACTTCCTCTGGACTGGACAATGGGTACGTAGAGTGGGGGCGAATCCTGTTATTTCCGTCTATTTTGAACGTTTTTTGCATTATATAGGAAAATTGGAGAGGGAATATGAGATGATATTGAAGAGAACCTTGCAAAGCATCTGCATACTGACTCTAAACCCAAATACCACAACCTCGGTCATTGTTCAGGTGAGGCAATTTTATTACATGAAAAACTTCGTGGCTGAATCTTAGGCGTTGTTTTGCAGAGTCAAGTAGTGGATCACTTTAAGGATAGGTCAAAGTTTAGGAGTTTTAAGGGGCTTGTGGTGGTAAATATGGGCATTGGCCCTTTTACATAGACAGGTAAAAGTTTCCAGGAAGTGTAACTGTGGTTTGGCTTTTGAGCTTGTGCATGGAAATGCATCTGTCGATTATAAGTTGTGCATTATGTAGGGCCTGTTTGGTATCCTTCTTGGATCCAATTTTGTTGTTGTCAAAAATGATGAATGTAGCTAACTTACTTAGTACTCATTAGTTTCAAAACCAAAAATTGGATTCAAGCAGGATACCAAACAACCTGGTGGCGGTAGTTTTTCCAACCCATAAGATGAATTGTTATGTAAAACCAGTATACTTAGTGTAGTCTCCCTTTTCTAAATGCAGATTTTGTTCGAAGTTATGCCCATCTAGTAATATAGTTTCCCATCTCTTATGTATCTTCATGTATGCGAATTGACCTTCTTATATGCACAGTAACTGAGTCGCCGAATACTTCTTCAGTTTCCTTGGGTTATGTGTTATTAACTTGTTTACAACTATGGTTAAGTAATCATCCTTTTATTTAAAAACATTATGTTTCTGCTGCAGGTTGTCAATGATGATGGTTCTGTATCCTTCAGTGTTTTTCATTTTTTGTACCTTAGAAGTTTAGCAATTTTAATAGGCTAATTGGGAGCTCCAGTTTGACATTCATTGAATGTCCTTATTTCCAGTGTATTCTTTCATTATTTCTGTTTGGCCCTGGAAAAATAAATATCTTTATATAACCTTGCGGGGTGCTGATAGTGCAGTTATTCTCTGTGTTACATAAAGTTCCATACTGCACAAGGGACAAGTATTTTTTTTTCGGTGGTGAATAACCTCTAGGCATTTAGATATCATGTTTGACATTTTCACATATCCAAGAATGTGTAAGCTACACCCTTGTTTGTTATCTTCTTTTACATGTTGATACAAGTAGAAGTACCTTAACAACTACTTGTGTAGCTTCTGCCATGTGCCATAAATGCCGCGTGTGCTGCCCTTGTTGATGCTGGGGCTCCTCTAAAACATCTTGCTGGTAAATGAGACCTATGTTTTGGTCTTCTATCCTACGTTTGATGAATATGTCCTGAGATGTTTTTATGCTTTTTGCAGTTGCTATATGTTGTTGCCTGGCAGAGAGCGGATACGTCGTATTGGACCCCAGCAAGCTGGAAGAGCAGGTTTTTCTTCGTTCGTATCTCTGTAAACATCTAATTGCATTTTAGATTATACTCCAAAATTCTATGGCTTCTTTAAGCAATAAAAGGGGGGGTCGATTCACACATGCATGCCTACATTACATCTGCAGAGCTGTAGTTTTGTTTTGTGCCAAGAAATGCTTCGTGTTGTTGGACTAAAGATAACAGGCACCATGCTGTAATCTTACTGGAGTTATAGAAGTCGAATTGTTTTCATATCTAAATGTGTGCACGCAATAAATGTAATTATGTTAGTATAAGTTGAACCTATGTTACTCTTACTCCAACCTCAACCCCCCTGAACCTGGTGAGCCAAGAGTAAGGGGCATTCTTTGACGACACATCAATCTTCGTATGTGAGATGTTTGAGTTTGTGTGTATTTGTTATTCTCTATGTTGGTGATACCTTGAACTATGACTCGCTACGCCTCCAACCCATACCTTACCTGGTGAGCCAAGGGAGTCACGTTCTTTGGCACTACATAATTCTCCTTCCTTAATGGGGTTTGAATTTGTGACGCAGAAAATGAAGGCGTTTGCATATTTGGTCTTCCCAAACTCTCTCACAACCCTTCCAGAAGGAGGATTACAGGTGGGAGGTGAACCCATGGAGCATGGGATCATCACCTCGGTTACCCAGGGCGCAATGTCAGGTGTTTACCGCTCTTCATCTCCCCTTTCTAATCTATCGATATAGGAAATTTCCAGGTGTTTTATGCTATTTTGGTTGTGTTGGTAAGATTTACGATGCTTGATCTAATCGGGTTCTCACTCTATATTTTTCCAGTGGACGACTATCTTCACAGTTTAGAACGAGGGCGCGCCGCCACTGCAAAGATGTCGGCATTTCTCCAAAAGAGCTTGCAACCACTGCTTTCAGATGATTAAATCTAAATCTGGGAGATATCGCACAGCGCACAGCGTAAACGTTTCTGTAGCTAGATTTCGCAGCTCTACTCGATTAACATGAACCATACATACAATATTTCTTGTACTCCACTGTATCAGAACCTCAGATCAATGTAAAACGGTAACGTTCAATGTAGCCCTTTGGTTAATTTTGGAAGATCAAAACTGTTCTTGCGGTTATAATACAGCGGTAATTACTCTGTCAAAAGCACCATTAGCAGAATAGCACATGATTAATTTCGAATAATCAGCATTCCATTGATGGTAATTTGGTATAATACATGCATAAAAGGGCCGGATAATAAATTCAGAGCCGTTAAATTAACCCCCCCAAAGAGGTTTTAGAATTACAATGGAAGGCACATCAAGTGTTAAAAATTATGATTTTTTATTATTTCCCTGACGAGAGGGGAGAGGGAGAGAAGAGGCGAGATTCGTATTCCTGTCGCTCGCGGAAGCGTCGTTTGAGGAACGTTTCGAGGATCTCCATGACGGAGACGAACCGTTTCCTGTCGTCCAATCGGCGGCTGAGCTCCGCCTCACGAGCCCTGGCTCGCTCCAGCCGCGCCTCCGTCTGGGCAAGGCGGCCGAGAAGATCTGCGACCACCACCGCGTTCTCGTTCGGCTGTCGGACGGGGCGTGGTGGAGTCGGGGTGTCTCTGGAGAGGGGTGTTTGCTGACCGTAACACATGATTTGATTGATGAATGAATGTTCGGGAATTTTGCGGATAAGGGGAGACTGAAGATTTTTAAGTTCGTTTTAGGAAACTTGATATGACTCTAATTTTTTGAACCAATAGTACGAATTTCAATTTATTAAAATAAATTTAATTTAAAATTTAAAATTTATTTTAGGGTAATTTTGTGAAAAATCAATAAAAAGTTATAATATTAACAATAAATCAGCAATATTAATGTTAATTATAAATAGGTCAATCATGTATTGTGATACTTAAATGCATCTAAAATAAACAAAATTATAAAATCTGCAACTACAACTGACACCTACTTCAACTAACACTCTCTTTCTTATAGTTTTATATTTGGAATTAGTCGATACAGATCAGACACTACATGCAGTGTCTTCTTGATTCTGTTTTTTACATTTGGATTCAGACACTGAGTTGCAGTGTCCATTTATTGGTTTCGTTTTTTTCATCACTCACACGCCTCCTACATGTTCCTTTGTACATCTAGATTCAGACATTGCAATGCAGTGTCCGTTTCCTGATTTTGTTTTTCACTTTTGGATTCAGACGCTACGTTACAGTGTTTGTTTCCTGGTTATATTTTTTTCATCACTCATACGTCTCCTACACTTCACACCTCACGCAACTCCTGATTTTACATTTAGATTTAGACACTGTAATGCAATGTTCATTTCCTAGCTCTGTTTTTTACATTTATATTTTGAAACTACAATGCAGTGTTCGTTTCCTGGTTCTGTTTTTTCACAATTAGGTTCGAACACTGCAATGCAATGTCCGTTTCCTGGTTTTATATTTTTTTACATTTGGATTTGAACACTGCAATGCATCGTTTGTTTCCTGGTGCCTTTTTTTTTTTGGCTTGAGTAGACTCTTTCATGTAAACGTAAGGCAAGAGAAAGTGATAGAATATACATATTCTAACTATTTATTGGATTCAGATCCTCTCAAGATCAACTCTATAGGAATAGAAATCCAACGGCCTAATCCTCTTCCCCCGCCTCTCTTCCCCCTTAACTCCTATTTCTCCCTCGCACCTCCATACCCCATCGTTGTTAACAAACCCCAAATTCAATTGCAGGTAATTTGTGCTCCAAGTCTAATTTGTTTTTTCACTACACTTTACTATTTTAGTTTTTTATTTGTCATCTCTTTCTTCTTCTTCATCTTTGAGATTTCTCTCACTCTAATTCTTCCATAGTTATGAAAAAGATCTTTGCAACAAAAAAACATTGGTTTGCACGACCCCTCTCTTTGTTGTTTCATTAACATCACCTGAGATTTTAAGGTCAAGGGACTTGCAACTGAGGGATGTGGTGGTGGTGGGGTTGATTTTGGAGAGGCTAAAGTGAGAGACTTGCAATTGGTGGTTGTGACTTTTGGGTTGGGTGGGTTTCGGCAGTGTTGGGGCTGATTTTGAGGTGGGGTTGAATTTAATTTGGAATTTGAGGGGTTGGTGGTTCGAGGTTGAGAGCTTCGAAGTGAGGGAGAAAGAGGAGAGTTGAGAGGAAAAGAGGAAGGATAAGAGATTTTGGCCATTGGATTTGTATCAATGGATGAGATCTATCGGCTCGGAAGATCTCCACAAATTGATTCGGAGATGATCTAAATCCATATTTATAATAGCTTAAGCCCATATAACATTTATAGAGACAGAAAGAGAGAGTGAATGATAGAATAGTCAAATTCTAACTATTTATAAGGACTTAAAGCCTATGTGGCATTCATCATTAACCTATGCCTGATTAATAAAAATATATCATTGATTAAGTCCAAAACAGTCATTGACATATGGCTTAATAGTCAATTTTTTTATTGACCTTTAACTAAATTACCTTTTATTTTATTAATAATTATCTCTTCAGTGATAAGATTTATTATAAAAATTAAATTTCTTCTTAATTATTTTATTATTATTATTTTATATTTATTTTTTTTGTTATTTCTTCTTCTTGCTCCTGCTTTAAACCCCGTTTATAGATTCTATTTTTAATTTTTATAATCAACATATATCACAGGTTAATTATATTTATCTACTTATATAACTGATTCTTTTTTATAATCAACGTAGCACAAACTAATGTGTCTGCTTGTAGGTTTTTTTATTTTTATTTTTATTTTTTTATTTTTTTTATTTTTTTTATTTTTTTTATTTTTAGGTTTCATATCTCACTAATGGGTATTGTCACATGTGACATCCCACATCGCCCAGGGAAGTGATCCTTAAATGTATATTCACATCCCTACCTAGCACGAGGCCTTTTGGGAGCTCACTGGCTTCGGGTTCCGTAGGAACTCCGAAGTTAAGCGAGAAGAAGGCTAGAGCAATCCCATGATGGGTGACCCACTGGGAAGTTGCTCGTGAGTTCCCAAAAACAAAACCGTGAGGGAATGGTAAGCCCAAAGCGGACAATATCGTGCTACGGTGGTGGAGCGGGCCCGGGAAGTGATTCCCCCCGGGCCGGGATGTGACAATTGGTATCAGAGCTTAACCCTGGTTGCGTGTGTGCCGACGAGGACGTCGGGCCCCTAAGGGGGGTGGATTGTGACATCCCACATCGCCCAGGGGAGTGATCCTTATATGTATATTCCCATCCCTACCTAGCACGAGGCCTTTTGGGAGCTCACTGGCTTCGGGTTCCGTAGGAACTCCGAAGTTAAGCGAGAAGGAGGCTAGAGCAATCCCATGATGGGTGACCCACTGGGAAATTGCTCATGAGTTCCCAAAAACAAAACCGTGAGGGAATGGTAAGCCCAAAGCGGACAATATCGTGCTAAGGTGGTGGAACGGGCCCGGGAAGTGATCCGTCCCAGGCCAGGATGTGACAATTTGGTATCAGAGCCAATCCCTGGCCGGAAATGTGCCGACGAGGACGTCGGGCCTCTAAGGGGGGTGGATTGTGACATCCCACATCGCCCAGGGGAGTGATCCTTAAATGTATATTCACATCCCTACCTAGCACGAGGCCTTTTGGGAGCTCACTGGCTTCGGGTTCTGTAGGAACTCCGAAGTTAAGCGAGAAAGAGGCTAGAGCAATCCCATGATGGGTGACCCACTGGGAAGTTGCTTGTGAGTTCCCAAAAACAAAACCGTGAGGGAATGGTAAGCCCAAAGCGGACAATATCGTGCTACGGTGGTGGAGCGGGCCCGGTGAGTGATCCGCCCCGAACCGGGATGTGACGGGTTCCGTAGGAACTCCGAAGTTAAGCGAGAAAGAGGCTAGAGCAATCCCATGATGGGTGACCCACTGGGAAGTTGCTCGTGAGTTCCCAAAAACAAAACCGTGAGGGATGTGATCACATCCCGGCCCGGGGCAGATCACTCACCGGGCCCGCTCCACCACCGTAGCACGATATTGTCCGCTTTGGGCTTACCATTTCCTCACGGTTTTGTTTTTGGGAACTCACGAGCAACTTCCTAGTGGGTCACCCATCATGGGATTGCTCTAGCCTCTTTCTCGCTTAACTTCGGAGTTCTTACGGAACCCGAAGCCAGTGAGCTCCCAAAAGGCCTCGTGCTAGGTAAGGATTGGAATATATATATAAGGATCACTTCGCTGGACGATGTGGGATGTCACAGGTATAATATACAATCATATATTTGTTACTTGAGTTATGGTAGAATGTTTTGCAGATAGATTTATGTTAGTATATTAGTTTTTTTTGTTATAAGATATTAATTAGATATTTTGGAGTTGGAAATTGCATAATATTAGAAGATTTTAATTGATATTTAACATTTTTAGAAAAAATAAAATGAGTATAAGAAATAAAAACATATAATTAGACAATTAGACTCATTCCTAAAAACACTCTATATTTTTTGACTTGGATTTAAAAGCTCCTAATTAAAAAAGCTTCGGTCAATTTTTTTTAATTAAAAATCATATTAAACTTTTATTTAATAAAAATAACTTAAAATTTAATGTAAAAAGGACAAAACCATCAGACTCACATAAAAATAATTGTGTAAGTGGTGTCTACAGCTCCCACATGGATTTTTGACATCTTTGCACACCTATGCCCGTAGCCCACGCACCAACATTGATAACCTTTTTTTTTCTTCCTATGTGGCAGTTTCTTGTGGCGTCCACCTCTCTCTCTTTCCCTCTCTTTCCCCTCTCTTAGAGCATGTCTACCGGTTGGTAGAAGGCAAGAGTACAAGAGTAAGGACATGTAAGTTGTCCTTGATATTCACTCTGATAGTACTTGTTTCTGTGTAACTCTACCAGTTTGAAAATTGCAAGAGCAAGAGCAAGTACTATATATATATATATATATATATATATATATATATATATATATATATATTTTATGCTTTGAAAATAAAACGATTGTTTAATTCTGATAAATTGTTTCAAATACAAGACAAAAGTATAGTATTACAACAAAGATAATTAATTTAAAAAAAAAAGAAGCAAAAAACTCCTTTAATAATATAACCAACTACAACATGGAAACATTGTTATCCTTAATAGCATTTAACCTAGGGGATAAAATGTCGATTATTCACGAGTTAGGGTGTGAGCCATATTTTAGCTTTAGAAATAAATTCAACCAAGATATGGTGGAAAATAAAATTAAAATTATTTGGAACTGATTACACAATACATCGTGTAGCAAAATCTTACATAAAATTTATCGAATACGCAGCGGAATAACTATGGTGCACAAATTAATTCATAACAAGAACTACGAATTAAATAATAATTAAATTGTAACAATTCTTTCAAGGAAAAACTAATGAAAAGAGTTTGAAAATTTTGAGTTTTAATGATAAGGACAAAATAAAGGTTAAAGTGAATAGTACCATGATTGACTTTTTAGTGTAAAAATGTGGTTTTTCGTTAAAGTGAACAGTACTATGGGCTTTTCGTTAAAACTCCCTTCTTTCAAATGCATGAAATATACGCAAATGAGATGGATGAATGTACTTACTCCCTTCTAACCTCGCTAACACACACGTAAAGCATCCAAGCCTGCACGTCTCATGCCATGTTATTACCACTTGGCTTCAAATACCATAGAATATGAGTTAACTCCTGTTCATCCCTTAAACCTAATTTTTGTAATTAAACTCTCAGTTTCCACTTTATTAAATAGGCATTTCCCTCGACGCCCAATTATATACTTAAGCCTTTCCCCTGACGCAATCCTCTTAGCAACGGTCGTGGCCACCTTCGGAGCAGCAGGTTTTAGAGGCTCAAATTCAACAGTTTTTTTATTCCCTTTGGGAGAAATCAGATGAACGACAAGTTTTTCTCTCTAGCTGACGCCCGACCCACATGGACCTCAACCTACATCTTTCTCTCCTCAACAGCATGGGCATGTGTCCAGCCTACCAAGCACAATGCGTCACTCCTAAGTTGTGGCTCCAGGCACGCAATTCATGGCCCATGAAGCCTGGCCTGTGGCCCAGGTCACAAGCAAGAAAGATGGCACATGTGCCTCTTTCTCTTTCGTCATCCACGATATAACAAGCCTAAGCCTGCCTCGTCATACTTGGCCCACGCCAAGCTGAAATCTTAAAGGGCTAGAGCCTCACGATTCGCCCAGCTCTGCGCCTAGTGCGCCGTTCACCTCGCCCACTCATAATCACCTTTGCTCGAGGCATTGAGTAACCTACGGTGAGACCTTAGCTGCTCCACACCATCCAACATGCCTGATTGATCCATGTTAAATTCAAACCCCCAGAAGAAGCTCGAGCCCCGTGGTTCACTCTGCATTGTGCCCTAGTGCCTTAAGTCACAGTCCCAAATGTGCAGCTGCCTTTGGTTTCAATTGAGTTAAGTAGCCCAAGCAATGGCCCTTGCCATGCCACATTTTCATCCCACACTGAGCCAGCTTTTGGCCTCTATTAGCCGACATGCCGCACCACCCCGACGGCTGCCTCGTGGTAGCATCACCCAACAAGACAAAGAAAATTACCTTTTTCTTACATTGGTGCGGCGCGTAGAAGAAGAACAACAATGAGAAACAACTCTTTACAAAGGCAAGAGAAGAAGAGAACTAGGAGAGGGGAACAAATTTCCTCTAGTTTCTCTCTTCCTTGTTGGAATAAAGATTGTTCTCCAAATTTATTTAATCCCTTACTTAAGGCAGAATTAAATAGGTATTAAGGGCAATTGGTTTCCTTTTCCTAGAAGAGTTTATCTCCAAGTCAAAGAAGGAGATCTACATCAAATTGGGAAATAACTCTACACACCCATGCAGCTTGAGATTTCTACACCTACTGCCATTTTCTTACGTTCAGCCCAGCAGGTGTGAGGGGCATTTGTGGAGCTTAAAATAATCCCAAAAATTCTAAAGGCGACATGCGGACTTTTGCTCAAGAAAGACAATATTGCCCTCATTAAATGGGCAAGCTCCTCAGATACTCCCATGCGCAGTTCACACCCCTAAAGGTCCCTGCAGCTGAATACGATTGCCCAAAGCTCACTTGCCCTTGGGAAGGAAAAGTCAAAACATTAAAGATGAGGAGTAATTACCCAAATCCTATATTTAATACATTCCCCATTGAAGATTGATTCCATTCAAGTACGTAATCCTTATTTAAATAAATTATGGATAATTACTCCATTATCTCAAGATATTATTTCCTATTTAATATCTTGATAATATTTCTCCATAAACCTTGGCCAATAGTATGCCACCATGTGTAGGGTAAAACCCTAACACCATGGCCGGCCCCTCTTATAAATACCTCTATCTCTACCAAATTTCAGTAAAATTTTGCTCCCTCTAAAAGCCCTAAACACTTACTCTTTTCAAAGAAACTAACTTAGGCATTGGAGATCCATTGGCCTAACCCCCCCTCACCTTGTGGGCGCGTGAGGCTTAGGTCTTTGATCAAAGGTGTTGATTGTTTTGCAGGTGCATTTTTGTCAAGATTGAAGATGGTGGAAATTTGCATCAACACCCGGTGGATATGGTTATGGATAATCCTCGATAGTTAATTTGCGATTATGGATATGGTTAACTTTCATGTTAATGAGGATGGATATAACATTTCTGTCTCCAAACCGAACCATTGTTATCCCTACCTATGCCAAATATAGAAGGCCTTGGCCCTGCCCATGGGTTGAGGAAATTGGGGCCTATGAGCGAGCCGCCCAGCCCAGTCCAATTTTTTGCTCTTTAATCATTTTCATTTGAATATAAAAACTGCTAATGTTGTTGAATTGAATATAGGAATTTTTACTTTTATTAGTTGTCAGTTACCATTTCAACTATTTAGAAAGATAAAAAAAAAAAAAAACTACATTTCAACTATTTAGAAAGAAAAAAAAACTACCATTTCAATTAAGTTGTTTGATTAATTAATATAGTCAATTAAATTGTCGAAGTAATAAAGAACAAGTTAATTATATTAAAGTTCAAAAGTATTTAAATCACATCTAGCTATATCAGTCTAGGAGTAAGAACTAGGCTTAAGGGTTGTGCTTAGGCCCGACCAAGGGCCAAAAATGTCCTACCAATATAAAATGGGGCTGGATAAAGCCCGACCTTAAAATTGGGTCAGGCTAGCCTGCAACTCAAAAAAGGGTCAGGCTCGAGCCGATCTATCGAGCCTCTACCATTTTTACAGTTTTGCTCGGAAGTGGCGAGTTTGCAATCAATTTATTACTCAATTTTTAGGTTAGCAATAATATGATTCAAATTCATTTTTAGCGACAAGTAAAAATGAATACTACTAAAGCGTAGTACTAAAGGACAACCTTTTTCAAGTTTTAAAAGGAAAAATAAGGTACTTAAAAGTTAAAACTAAAAAAGGTACCAAATACCAACATAATAAACCCAAAAGCTAAAAACCAAACTTGCTGTTTATCTTTCTCTTCCTCCTTTCGTTTGGAGTTTCTTGGAGTTCCTTTCCCAAATCAAATAAATAGTGCAAGTACGCCAAAAACACAGTTATATAACGTTGTTATTTCACGACCATTATCCTAGTTGGTCTGAGGTTCTTCTATTCAACTAACTTATCTAATCCAACGGTCCAAAACCCCTTCCTGTTGGCCAATGTTTCTTCACCCCTTTACGTTGACTGGGTGTTGTTATCACACACGGATTCCGAAACACGTTTCCTCTCAATTTTCTTGACTAACTTGATTCCTTGTTGGGGTCATTTTTTCTTCATCTGCAGCAAAAGTTTGATCGAAAAGAAAGAACAGAAGAAAAATGGTTCCGCAGACGATTGATTTGTTGAAGGAGCAGCTTCCGGTGCACCAAGAACCTCTGCTGCTCACCGGTCACACCACCACCGGCCTTGTCCTCGTCGACGTCGTTAATGGCTTCTGCACCGTCGGTGCTGGCAATTTGGTAATTTCATTCTTCCCCTTCCTCGCATTTTTTTTTCCATGATCCAATCTATCAAACACAATAAGATCTTGCTGACGTTGGCTAGAGTTTTTTTATAAAGTAGGGACTCCCCCTCCTCGTAGTTTAGATTAGAATATTGTTGGAATAATGAAAACAAAGGAATAAGATTTTTGATCTCGAGGATGAGATTGGATTAGATAACTCACCGGATTCAATTGGGAGGGATAAGTTTTCTTCGCGACTAACCATCTTCTTCGATCAACTTAGACAACATTTGAAAGTTTCCGTTTATTCATTCCCTTAACTTGCGTTGAATCTAGTGTGTTATCCAATCCAATTCAATCTTAGACACCAAACGAGGCCTATAAGTTTTTGTGCATATCATATTGATGTATGTGGGCATGGCATGTTATATTGAATAGGCACCAAGACAGCCTAATAAACAAATTTCTGAAATGGTGGAAGAGTCAGTCAGACTGGCCAGAGTTTTCTGTGACAAGAAATGGCCTGTTTTTGCTTTCCTTGATTCTCATCACCCTGACATTCCCGAGGATCCTTACCCTCCCCATTGCATTGTTGGAACTGATGAATCAAATCTAGTCCCAGGTACCCTTTTGTTCCTTCTTCGTTTATGTTTTTCGTTCTGTTTTTCTTCCCGGTTGTTGCAGTACCTTCTATATAATTTATGGGTTAGCTTAATTCACTTTCTTTGTCTTGATATTTTACTAGCTCTCTTTTAATTGTATAATTACATACACAGCCCTGCAATGGTTGGAGAACGAACCAAATGTGACACTTAGGCGTAAAGATTGCATTGACGGGTTTCTAGGATCGATTGAGAAAGATGGCTCAAATATGTTTATTAATTGGGTTCAAAGTAATCAGATCAAAGCGGTAAGCATTTCCTAAACCCCAAAATGTGTTCATCCCCTTGTGATTTGCAGTTTGTATTTGATTTGACTCGTTTAGTTGGTGCCTTTTGAAGTTCTGTTATCCCTGTCTAATTTTGTTGTTTCTTGTTCTTGTTTTTAAAGATCTTGGTTGTAGGAATATGCACGGATATATGTGTGCTAGACTTTGTATGTACCACTTTGTCTGCAAGAAATCGTCGTCTTCTTGCCCCTCTGGAGGATGTCATTGTGTATTCCCATGGTTGTGCCACTTTTGATTTTCCAGTTGAGATTGCAAAAACTGCCGAAGATGTTATAGCTCATCCCCAGGTACTTCAGATAAATCTTTATATTGCTACTCGTTGTCTTGTTCTGATATGTATTTTTGGCTACATAAGATTGAGACAACGCTGAAAATTGAACGTCAAAATTAAATCCGGTAAAGTAAGCAGCAGGTATAAACAAGGCAATTAGAGAAATCTGACTTCTTTCCGCATCTTCTTGCCTTTATTTTTGGGTTTGCTGTGTCAATCAGATATGAATTCTCGGACAAAATACCTATATCTGTCATCTTTGTGTGTTCTCTGAGTGGATATTCTTGTTAGGTCAGCAATGAATATATTAAGATGCTAAGTTTTGAAGTGACAGTAGGTAGAGATAATCCCATAATCCCATTATGATCCATCATCAACGGCAGAATGCTAGAATCTACTGCTTGCTATTAAATATTTGTTATTCAAACAACAGAGCTCTTCATTTTTGAAATTTTATTGTCTTACCAGGAGCTAATGCATCACATAGGCCTTTACATGTCCAAAGGAAGAGGAGCAAAGGTAGTATCAGAAGTGTCATTCGATACAAAAGAGCCATGATCCTATAGATTGGGGCCTTCTCTTTCGTGAGGGGAGCTGTTTCTAAAGAGTGAAAGGATGTTATCTATATGGTGAGTTGCCTTGATTAGGCAGCTTGAGCGTGGGAGGTTACATTAAAGGTTAGCGAAAAGTGGTGCGTGTTTAGAAATCCCAAGTGCTATATGACTATGGCTTGGTGGCTGGAAGGGTCATGGAATAAAGATTTTAGCATTAGATTTGTGCCCAGTAATGTATCGGAAAGCTTTACATTATTCACTATAGTTTGCTGAATAATAAGGCGTTTGTTTGATCATGTATGGTGTTCGTCCTTATGTTATTACTCTCTTATGTGGAACGGAAGCCTGCAGTTTCATGCTTGATTAAGTTTCAATTGTAAATGAGCTCGTGTGATTCATTGTGTGTTCATCCGATTTGTAGGAGGAAAGTTTTCTTATCAGCAATGTCTGATAGGGTTTCATCTGATTCTAATATGGAGAGATTTAAAGCATTTGGAAATCCAATGGAACATAATGTATAAAAATTGAAGACCATGATTTAATGGTAATTAGATGGCTTAAATGCTCCTGCTGTTTGATACTTTACAAGCTACAATAATGTATGGTAATTAAATGACATGTTCTCCCCGACAAAAAAAACGAAAGGGAAGGAGACCTAAAAGAAAATGAAAAAGTCACAGAAATCTGTCGAAATACTGTTCAAAAGTTGAAAAGAAAGCAAAGAAAACAAAACGTCCACAATGAAACGATCTACAGCTGAGATGATTTAGCTTTTGAATCTTGGTATCTCTTATGCATTGCAGGGGCCACAACGGCGAAGATTGATCGCTTTTGCTTCTTTGGTGCTACGCCAAATATAAATGACTGTAAGGGCACTCGGGAACGACTCTCTGAGTGGGCTAGCAGTGGGGCTGGTTGCTTCTTTGATCCAGCGAGCCTGTAATCCTCATTCAACTTTGCCATACTTTTATCTATTTCAAGTTGGAGTGCGTTCACGCGATCCAATCCCGCTTGCAACTCGTCCGCAACCTTGTTATTCTCTTGTTTCATATTTAAAATCTCGCCTTGGAACTTTGCGGCTTGATAGCTTGTAAACTTGAAGTCACCGTTCTCGGCACTTGTCTTCAAAGCCTTTGTTATTTCTTCTTGAATGCTGCACAAAGACTTGAATCTGCACTGCAGCTCGTCTTTCAGTAGTGCACCCTTTTCCAACCAAACATTCAGTTCAGTCTGTATCTCCATTAGGTGCTGGTATATCGGTCGTGCATCTGATTTCATAGAATATTTTGCATGACTACTTCCGTCTTGTTTCTTTCGTTTCTCCTCAAGCTTGGATATCTCAGACTGCAAATCTTGGACGGTTGTTTCGAATTGTTGTACTTGGTGGAATGAAGTGCTAAATTTTAACCAGAAATCCAGGTTCTCCTCCAACAGTTCATCAATGTTCGAACGGAATTTTATTTCTATTTCCGAAGTTCCCTCAAATTGATCATCCTCTTTCTTATCTGCTGAACTACTCGTTGGGGTCTGCGGGTGATCTAAAGCTTTAAACTCTTCTGAGTCTTTGGTTTTACCTAAACTCTGTAACAGAAGATCCAGTTTCTTATGCAACGATTTAATCTCTTCATCCTTCATGGCACTGGCACTCTTCAATTCTTTCATCTGCACTGATGTTTCAAAGAGGTCGTTCTCTGCTTCACTGAATTTCTTCTTCAGATCCTTGTAGTTCCGAAGTGTTATCGTGTACTGTGTCAATAGAATCTTTTCTTTGTCCTCCATCCCATTCACAAACAATTTCTGCCAGTCTGGCTCATCTTCGTTCCTTGTTGATTGTTCCTCAACTTCGTTATTAATTTCCGGGGATTCATAAACATCTTTTCCTTGATTTTCAGCAGAAGTACTGAGAGCATCTGCAGGTTTTACAGAACCATGAGAAGGATTTTCTATTTCCTTGTGTTCTGTGGACTCTTTTGATGGTCTCCCTTCATCCAGAGATTCTTCATCTTTTTGCTGTGAAACTGTAGCCTTCAGTTCCTTATCTGACTTCGCTTCCTGTACTACCTTGGAGCCAGTGACAGGATTTACCGCATTATTAATTTCCGGGCATTTAGAAACATCTTTTCCTTGATCCGCGGCAGAAGTACTAAGAGCATCTGTGGCTTTTACAGAACCATCATTCGACTTTTCTATTTCCTTATGTTCTGTGGACTCTTTTAACGGTCTCACTTCAGGTGGAAGTTCTTCATCTTTTTGTAGTGAAACTGTAGGCTTCAGTTCCTCATCTGACTTTGCTTCCTCCAGTACCTTGGATCCAGCAACAGGATGGACCGCATTTTCTTCTCCTTCAAGAGATTTCTGCAACTTGGTTTCCACAAGTGATTCCTCTTTTGTTTCTGATGAGCCTGTGACCTTGACCTCCTCATCTGGCTTCACGGTTTTTAGTTTATGAGAAATGTGATCGAGATTACAAGTTGCTTCGGTAAAATGTGTCTGAAGGTTGTCATTCTGGTTTTCAACACGCCAGTTAAGATCCTGAACTTGATGCAGCTTTTCCTCCAATTCCTTCAGCTTTTTGCTCAAGTCTTCCCCGTCACCTATGAGAGTAGCCTTGTCACCTCCCAGAGTTTTAATCTGTTCATGAATCTCGTCATTTTCACTTCTTAATCTCTTGACTATAGCAGTCTGTGATGAAACTGCACTTTCTAAACTAATCACCTTAGTCACGAGCTCGTCAATCTTATCTGCCATTTCCGAAACAGTGAGAGATGAATCGGGTGCAGCGTCATAGTGTTCCTTAATTTTCACCCGTAACAACTCTAGTTTCTGTCTCTGTTGAGTTGCCTTGTCCACTTCCTGGTCCAAGCTTTTGTCATTTTCTTCATTTACAGATTCATCCTTTGCATTTGGATTTTCCGGATTTGTTTGATCAGGATGAAACTCATTCTTAAGAGTCTCTAAGTTCTTCCAGGCATCCTTAACCCTTTTCGACTCAACCCTTGCTTCCTCAGCTGTACTTTCCTGTTTCGCCTGCAAGTCAACCAATGTATCTTGGCATGACTTCAAAGCAGCAGCTGCCATCAAATTCCGAGCCTCGTTATCTTCAATGACCATACCCTCACCATATTCATCTTGCAAGCTGCATACTTTCTCCTGCATGCCCTTGATTTGGTTCTCGATTGCCCAGAACTTTGCAAGTCCATTCTCATACGAACTTTTTACAAACTCTTTCTCCGTTTGTAGGGACAGAATCTGTTTCTGCGTCTTGTCAATCTCTTCACGTGCCTGAGGTTTGGTCAAGCCGGATTTAGGAACTGTTTTAGCAGACAAGGATTTCATTGATCGCTGAGGCTCCAGCTTATTTTTCGATGTTGTTTTCGTGAGAAGACTCCTTAAATCCTTAGTAGGACCCTTTGGGGGGACCTCTGGGATGCTCCATTTTGAGATATCTGGAGGCCTTCTAGGCATTTTAGGTGAGGGATATTCATCTTCGTCATCCATCGCAAACTGAACTTGTTCCGGGAAAACAGAAGCGATTGTGTTGTTGGCATTTTGTAGCTCTGTTGAAATGTGATCATACCGCTCAGCCAAGGAGCGGTAAGCTCTGTAGGTTTCCTCGACAAATTGTATCAGCTCCGGTCTATTTTTGAAGTACATTTCTGCTCTCTTGGCAAAGGAGTCTCCATCCTCTTGAATGAGTCTAAGTACAGTTTGTACCTTTTCCTCCATATCTGCAATATCCATAACACTGTATATTCAATTTCCAGCAGATAGATGCAACTTCTTTTCGGGTAACCGAAATTATAGTGTACAACTCAAATACAAGAAGATTCGTAACTATTTGGTTCACAGAAAACTCTGGAAGCTCAAGAAACATGTTTATAAATATTGCGTTTTGAGAAGATCTGATTCAAGAACAAGAAAAAGTGCAGTATTTTCTGCGAAACCTTCGACTATTAATGGTAAGCCATATTGTTTCAAATAAACCAATATCAAATTAACAGATTTTTGTTTTTATCAGCTGCAAAATTTGGAAGAAGATTTGATTCGATTGAACTATGAAGTCGTTCATAATTCTCTGAGTTTAGTTTATATTTTATGAACCAAACAAATTTAGTTAAATTTTGTAATAGTGAGTAACTAAGACACATTCTATCTGAATCCATTTAGATCAAAATCCAAAATATGATATGATAGCAATAATGTTTGTGACTCTGAAAATATGGACATAGCCAAATCATCAAAACATAGCCAATAAACAAGAACCTAATAAAGTCGTAAAAAAACCAGAAGATTGGTTAAGAGCGGATACGATTAGGTTATGTTCAGGTTCGATCCCTCCTCATGGGACCCAGAAGATTGGTTAAGAGCGGATACGATTAGGTTATGTTCAGAGTTCGATCCCTCCTTATGGGACCCAAAATAACAGAAATGGGGAGGTAGGTAGGTACCTTGAAGATTCTGCTCGAGCCATTTGGATTGCTTAGTTCTGATGTGGCTGGCCCACCACCATGAATATGCATTGCTTGCAGCTCTCTGCAACATCTTTCTGCTTTCTTCTTCTTCCTCCTCTTCAGACCAAAACCATGCAACCCTTCTTCTCTAAACCAAACACCAACAATATTAACTAACTTAATTATTGTTATTATTATGTTTAATTAGGGAAATTAAAAGAAAAGAAAATACAGACAGACAGACAGACAGACACACATACACACAGAGATGGAGGAAGAACGTGCATGGGAACGCGTGCGTGCATGCCCCCAACCTTGGCATTCTTTCTAATACTAGGATCATGGAGGGGAGTAAACCTCGCTCCGAATGTTTTGTCAAAGCTCTTCCTTTTTCTGAAAAAAATTAAATTAAATTCAAAGGATACCAAAAATGAAAAATATAAAATAAAGTCCCTCAATAGAAGGAACCCCACTTGGCAGGTTTGCTTTTTCCAGTGGCACCCTTTTACTCTTCATCCTTTTCTCTTTTTTTGAAAAAATTGAAAAAAAAAAAAAAAAAAAAAAGTAAGGTTAGAAAGATTAAATTTTTGGGTAAAATTTTCTAAACTAAATGATATAAAAGTTGATGATTGAATTATTACTTAAACGTTGATGCACATACCCATTTTTTATTGGTAATACATTATTTGGTTTACAAATTTAGTCTTCCTAACTTTACTGAAAAAAATAGGGATGTTTTGATATAGACACTTTGAAATTCTTAGATTTAACATCCATAGCTTTGAGACTTTTGATCAAACATTCTTATCTAATTTTTAATAACAAAAATTACATATATTTGGTTTACCAATCAAATGACAAATTACTATCACCTAAATCCTAAAGTCTAGGAGATATATTATCCCATAATTCATTTCAAATGACACTTTTCATTACTCAAATAAAAAATATCATTAAAATTCTAAAAATACAACTAACATCCTATTAAACATAACGTACCAATTATGGACATGATATATGAATGCACATATGTATTAAACATAACGTACCAATAACTTGGTACATTATATAATCTTAGTTTTGGTACGTATTAATATTTTGGTACATTACAGATTACTAATTTTGGTACGTTATGTTATTCTTGTTTTAGTATGTACCATGGTATTTGTGACAGCCCGTCCCGAATTATTCGTACCGTAGGTGTGAAATGACGATTTTGCCCTTGGTGGATATTTGTCATTTTGGGTGGTTGTTTTGTTGTTTGGCTGGCTGCATCTGGACCACACACTTTCATCCTCATCTCCTTTCCCCGTGTACCTTCTCTGTCTCGAACACTCACTCTCTTTTCTTTTCCATTTGTACGGACGAGACCCAAAACCCTTGTAAACGTTGCAAATTGAGGTGGAAAATTATACCTTTGTGTTCGTGAGGAGCATACGAGTTCAACCATACCAATTTCAGGTAAGGAATCCTTCGATTTCACGTCGAACCAGGAATCTCCGATTTGGTCATTGTTCATGCACATGTGAAATGTTGTTTTTCAGGGAATTTGAAGCTTATAGGAAGCTTAGTAAGGTCCTTAGGAAGCTCGGGGTGGTTCGTTAAGTGGAACTGGATGTCGGGATCGTGAGTTGCAAATTTGGCCGATTTTTCTCGAATTTCTCCGGTGAGATCCTGTGATCTTTGAGGTTTCAAACAGGTATAACGTTGTTCTACTCATCTCCAGCTTTCCATTGGTGTAAATTTCATTGAAATTGGTGAAGAAACGAGTGAGAAACAAAGGTTTTAAGTTTTTCCAGGTTTTCTGGCAACTGGCGACTCGCCGAAGAAGATGGCTAAATATTCCGTCAGTTTGGACGGAATATTCTGATGCAATCCGCTAGATTTAACGGATTCCGTTAGGGTTTAACAGAATATTCCTGATGGCGTTAACTAACGCCGTCAGTGTGCTTGGCACGTGGCCACGCGTGGGGGCGCATAGGGCCATGCCCTCGCCGACGCGTAGAGCTTCGAAAAATTATTTTAAAAATATGAGGATGTTCGTGAGGTTGAGTAGATCACGTTGCTATATCCAAACACCCCATTTAAGCATTGTATGAGAAATTATTACCTAGTTTTGGTTATGTGCTTTAAATTGACATTTTTATAGTTTTCGCATATAGGCGAGACCTATCCTGAGGACGAGCGCAGTCACTTGAGACAAGGGGGTTACGACCCTTCTACATATCAGTGAGTGGGCTTTTGGTTTTCCGTATATACCTATATACTTGTGGTTTTTCCCAGAAAATGAAATGGAATGTTTATATGTTTTAAATGCCATGCTTAGCGTTTGCTTATTTAATTATGCATTAGTAGTTGCATATATTTATGATTGGTGCTGCGGACACACAGGTAAGTGCCAGGTAAGTTATGGTTATGATTGTGAATTAGGGGTTATGTGAGATGCGTAGAGAGCTCATAACCTGCACCCCCGGTGTTAGTGCTTCTGCCCAGAGTAGGGCATAGTCCTTCATGTGATGTTCACCTCCCGCACCACACGCTCATCTTGGATCCAAGTTAGGTGCACAGTCATGTCGTACAAACCACTATAGGTGGTTCCGACTCGTAGGTGACTCGCGATTATTCGCCCAGTCTTCACGTGATCGTAGCACTTAAGCGTATTTATTTACACCTAGTCCTGTCGTACATACCACTTTAGGTGGTTCCGACTCGTGTGCATGTATAGTTAGTGAGTTGGGGATTTGGGCTCTAGAATCAGCCGTACAGGTCACGTTAGGTGACTCTGACTGACATATTACTTACATTGATTGACATTACCTGGGTTACTTACGTTTTATGTGGATGCATTTGACATGGCATATTTCTGAACATGTTTTCGATATATGTGTATATTCTATTTTCTGGGAAACTATACAGGTTTTACGGCGAGGGGTTTGAACTTTTAATAATGAAATGATTTTAAAAAGCTTTATTTTTGCCCACTCACACTTTCTGTTTTGAGCCCCTCCAGGTTCTAGTTAGAAGCAGCTTTGGTGGTTCACGAGGACTTGATGGTGGTTCTGAAAAAACATCACAAATGTAGGATCACCTTTCGGTGTTGTGTAATTAGTATTCGTTCTTTTGGACTGCACTTAGGTTTTATGTGCTTTGATTATGTTTATCACACTTAATCTCGCACTAGTGTGTTACCTTAACTAGTTTATTTAGTAGTTTGGTTTTTATTTATTCGTACTTTTATTATTATCTTTAGCTTCCACACTGTGCACATGACTACGTCACCCTCACGTGACGGCCAGCACGCCTTGATGTTGGTCGGGGTGTGTCAATATTGGTACAATGTGTTAACTTAACTTTGGTATGTACAATCTAGTGGTACGTTATGACCCTTAAAATAGAGAAAAAATTACATATTAAAACTTTGTACTGAAAATTAATTATATCAAATTCTTAACAATCAATTATTGGGATAATGACTCAATCAAAAATTTCAAACTTATTTTCTTTCCAAGAATTTAGGGATTTTAGATCTAATCAGTTTCAATAGAAATAACTCTTATTTATTTATTTTTTATTTTTTTCTTTAAAATTTACTTAAAATTTACTTAAAATGACATGGATAAAGATGGAAGTGCCTTAATCAAAATACACAGCGTTTCAATAAAAAGTTGAAAACCCACAAATGTTTAATTAATAAGATGTAGAATTGGAGCGTTTTTATCTAATTTTGCCAAAAAATATATTATATAGAGAGGATCATCGAATGATCTTATTTCTAAACTTATTAAATAGTAGAGTAATGTTGGGGGAGATTAAATTTATAGACAAAATTATTAAAAGAGTAAACTAGAAATCAAATATAAAGTTGGCTATAGGCTACACTAGATTTTCAAAATCATTGACACTTCTATAGAAGTATGATTAATCGTATAATGAAGAATTTGTTATGAACTTATGATAAAAATCAAATGTAACTTTTAAAGAATTATTTTTTCAGCTGTATCACTTTTACGATTGCATGTATTAAGATTTTAGAGTTGCTTTGATATTTAACTTTACCAAAATGACATTCACAGTACATACAAAAATTTCTCGCTAAAGTTGGCATCAGCTTATACAACTGGGAAAAAAAAATTACCTAATATAGTTAAATTTTTTTAGGGTCAAGTATGCATAACTACTCAACTTTTAGAGGTGATTCCAAATTGGTCTCAACCTTACATTCCAAATAACTGCCTAATACTTTGAGAAATAGGAACCTATTAGGTCATCAACATTAAGTGATAATGTCACTGCCATTAATTGACAATGTTATTAATGTTAAGTGATGGTGTGGACAAATATTGAAGCTAATTTTTACTACCACACCATTTTAGAGTCAGTAATCCTCAAATTGATCCCTTTTAGACAAGTTAAACACTAATTTTGTCTTGTTAAAAGGGATCGGTTTGGGAATTTGGAGCTTTATAAATGACGTGAGAGTGAAATCTTGCTCACTTCATGCTGGCATTCTACCAGATGTCCAGTTTGGTAAAGCGTTCGGTAGTTATTTGGAATGTTTTAAAAGATTGAGATCAATTTAGGATTACTCCTAAAGGTTGGGTAGTTAAATGGACTTAACCCTTTTTTATTATAAACAAAATAATAGTTAATTATTTGTATTTTTTTAGTGAATTTTGGTGCAGAAGTTGTGCAAGTTATCTGTAACCGACATTAGATTTTCTTTCTAAAAAAACTTTAAGAAGCAAGCTAAATTTGACAGATGGGCACCCCATTCATAAGAAGGGTGGACCTTATGGTCGAGTTGGATTTAGGCGTCGGTGGAACCTCTCAGCTCCTTTGGTTAGTTTTCGGTACCAATTCCTAAGATACCTCAAAAGAATTAGTGTGTCTTATAAGTACCTCAATTGAATCAACAGCTCAAACACTGAATGATGGCAATAAGTTATGACCTGCCTGATTAAAGCATCTCGTGGAAGCTAAAAGCTTATTGGCTTAGAGTGAGAAAGAACTCAGTGCATGCTTGCATGGTTTTAGAAATAGCTAATCTAGGGTTCTTAATATTCTGGAATATTTGTAGTGGCTAAGGAAATCTAAGGGAAACTTGAAGAAACCCTCAGAAGGTTAGGAGAATTTCCTTTTCCAGGATCAAGGTTTCTTGCACTTAGAGAAAAGCTTGTTTTGCCTGGTGCAATCTTTCCTTGCTTCTCTCTCTACGATGCATGTGTTGTTTCCCTCGTTGTCTCTTCTCTTTTGTGCTGACTTCCTTCCAAATTTATAGGCATATGGCTCTTTTAGCTTCCCCTAAGGAATCCCTTGGTTTCCTTAGTTTCTTCCTATTCTTTCTAAGTTTTCATTTCTCTTTTTCGTGGGCGCAACTATGACTTTCCTATTTGGTGTAACATTGAAGAACACTACTAGCCTCGTGAAGACTGGGTTGTGGACACTACCCAAAGCACCATCTTTCCATAGTCAATTTCCATGGACTTCTTTTTTAGTACGCTCTTCCTGGTTTTCCTTCCTTGTTTTTCCTGTGTATGCTTAGAAGGCAAAGATCTCTTCTCTCCTCATTAATGAAGTGTGTTGCACTATGTTTGAACGTGATCTTGTAGGTAATTAACTCATCTTTAATTAGGTTTTGGTTTCTTCTTAAGTATCCTAGTTAGGTTGTAAGGAAAAGCGAAACTTGGTTTTATTCTCTCTCATACTTACCCACATGAAACCAAAAACTATGGGCTTGGACTTTTGGTGCTCCCAAGCAGCCCAAAGTCTTCCATGATCTTAGCTTCACATAGATCCAATTAACTTCTGTACCACCCACACCACAGTCTACGTGGCAAGCCTCGGTATGTGGCTTGAGCCCATTTTAGTGTGTAGCGTGGTTGGCGTGATTTAATTACAACTTTAGTGTTGTAACATGACTTGGCATGATAAATATATTAAGTATCACATCTTGAGGCTATCGCCTAGGCAAGTCTATCCATGAAACATTTTGGCTTCACCCCTCGCTTTTAAAAACATGATAAGTGAGAGAGCTTAGATTTAACTCTTGTAGATAAAGAGTACAATAACAAATTATTATAGTTGACTCATGGTGTGACTTATTTAAAAATTTCCACCTAGTGTAAATATATTGTTTAGTGAAAAGAAAAAAAAAAAACGTTATGGGAGAGTGTTTTAGTAGAGGTATTATCAATAAATTGAGATGCAGTAATACCACCACTCAAATTATAGCATTCAACAAAAAACATAATTGGCAACAAATAGAGAGATGCTCAAACTATAATTTTTATAAATCAAAACTTACGACGTATAATTGTATGTTCTCAACACGCCTATTCATGTATAAACATATAATAATAGCAAGGTTTTGGTTAAATTTTCAACACCAAAATTAGGGAGGTCAAGACCAAAGGGCAAACCACGGTCACCACAATCCAAACACATTCTCTCCTCCACCGAATGTAAGGGGAGTTAATTAAAGGAGCTTTGAACAAAACACTTTGTGCAGAGTCAAAGTGCCACCAATGTACAAACCCCACACGCTAAGGGCTACTTGCCACTGCCAACAACGAATCAATCTGTTCCCCCAATTGCAAGTTGCACATCTCAAAAGACAAAAATACTAAAACCAACACTCAGAGCCTCATCATTGTCACTGCAATCCACAACCACAGAAAAATGCTGCCGTAGGATCAAGGGTACCACACAACTTGACCTTTAAAATGAGCTCTTTTGAAAGCTCAAATTGGAACTTGATTGGGGCTTAGAAGTGTTTTGGTTAATAGAAATGTTTTCTGCAGTTTTCTGCAAAAACCGCTTGCCACATACTTCTTTAGAAAGCACTTTTCAAGTGAAAATTTTCGACGTGTTAATCATAAAAGTAATTCTAATAAAGCACTCATAAATAGAAATATAGTCTCACGCATTCATCAAGGCTTGTTTGACAATGCTTTATTATTAGAAGTGCGTAAACTTTTATGGAAGTTCTAAAAGCACTTTTAACTATTTTAAAGCATTTCCAAACATGAAACTGTTTATTGCAAAATTTAGTTGAGTATTGGCCCTCGCTTAAGAGTTTAGAGTATGGGGCAATGAGTTACAATAGTAGGGAGCTTAGAGACCACAAACATGATCATATTATTTACAACCCCCAAGGATATTTGATAATAGCAGAAGGGTGACAATTAGCATGCAGCATACCGGAAAGCACGAAGTGTCTCTCTTCCCACCCGTCCTCAAAATTAAAGGGGCGTCGAAATCATCCACATAAGTCTGGTGAATGTTAATCTTCTGCGCTTCTCGGCTGGATTCTACTGATGCATGGCCGCCTAATCGCATTCTAAATTATTTTCTACTATTATACAAGTATGTAACAGACTTTAGTCTTCGAAAAAAGGATCACACAGAGAAGAACTCATATATATATATATATATATATATATATATATATATATATCAGCTTATTTATGCGTCGAAGTTCTGAGGAGAAGAAAGCCACTGTTTCATATAGTTCTTGCAATCTGCATAACCAAAATGCAGATTAGCACAGATGACATAGAGCATAAATTAACAGAAACCTTAGCATATTACACAATTAGAAAAGTTTTAGAATATTTTTCTGGCGTGATGCACACAAAATCTAAGCTATCTAAAGCTATGTTTACAGGTGTAAAAAGACTAAAGAAGCCAACAAGGAAATTTTATCTTTTTGGAAAAACAGCGGCCCGAAGGGCCAACCAACAAGAAAATTCATTCCTCATGTAAATGAGGAACCACGCAACCCGCAACAAACCAAAATAACAGTAAATCATCTTAAAGCTATTGTGCTCAACATGGTCTCTGTGATTTTGTGCTCATCAACAATCCGCAGTTCACTTGGGAAGTCTTCTCATGTGCTTTCACACCATTCAGAATCAGAAAGGTAGGGTCAAAAACCAAGTGTTTCTTCAAGTTTTTGCAAAGGTCATGCAGTCACTCTGCCAACCAGAACAGGTTGTACAGGTAAGGGTTATCAAAGTGGCTGATCAATCAACTTGAAGCTCCAAGAAAATGAGTCCTGCAAATTGCAACCTTTTGGACTAGTCTCCAAAAAACTGGGACATGAGGTCCCAAAAACCATAATATTTTGCACAGAGCAGTGCATTTCCACTTCCCCCATGCACTTTCTGATGGTTTTGAGATTTGCAGCCACAAAGCTGTATACTTTCAGGAAAGGACAAGAATAGGAGGCCTTCATCACTAACTCATTTTGGTAGTAGATACTAACCAAACAGTTGCCCTACATCAATTTTTGTTTTACTACAAGCGATATTTCTACTCTAAGCTTATCTAAGGGGAAGGCAAGTGTTTGAACACGAGATGCAGTGGGATGAAGAGGAAGATCCTATCCACCCGATTGCGCAACATAAAAATTAAATTAGCAAAGATGGTGACAGATTGATGTCTTCATAATGACAATAATTGACTCAAAATCCCCAAAATAGAATCACCAAATTGTTTGGTATGTAATGAACAATCCAACCTTATTTATCCCTAAAACAAGTAATCACCGAAAACAAGATTTTGTTTTGTCTAAGAAGCATACAAATATGAATTAACTTAGATTCCCCAACAGTTAGGGTCTAAATTAGACTAGAATATCGCTCGAATAAAAAATTACTCAACAGTTTCAATTGGTTGGTGTTTGCAGTCAAATACTCAATCAAAGCAGTAAAACTATAAGAGGAAAATCTCTTACCAGAAGAGAATTCGTCAGAGAGGTTCTTGATGGCACTCAAGAGCTCATTGTTGGAATCCTCCACCACCTCCTTGCAGCCAGGGCTGTAGCAAGGGACCAGCACTGCATAACTATTATCCGATTTGTCATCGTCACTCTGGAAACCCGGGCCATGAGGCTCCAACCACCCAATAGACCAGTCCGAGTCATCGGACTCCGACCCTGACAAAATGTCACCACCATCTGATGGTACAATAACAATATCATACTCCCTATCAACCCTCCTCTCTTCCCTACTCAACCATTTCCTCTTAACCTTTCGCGGTGAAGAGGCCATTTTCGTGCCCTTAACGGAAGGGAATTGAACCGTCCCGGGGTCCCTCATACCACCAAAACCACACTCAAAAGAAGAATTCACTGAGGAGCCATTGTTAGCAGGCTCCTTCTCTGTCACACCCCACCAACACCATGGCAAACGAGTGAAAGAGACTGCCATTTTTGGGTACCCGAATTTAGAAGAAAGCTAAAAGGTGATGACAAAGAATTGTGGGGAAAAGGAGTAGAAACTAGAAAGCCAGAGAGACTCAAAATTTGAGACCAAGGGAACGGGATGTCCAAATGGTTCCTGCCTGCTGCAGCAGCAACAGCAATCAACTGTATTAGGAAATGATGAATTCAATCACTAACAAAAGGAAATCATATTAGGAAGTAGGAAAAAGTTCAATCCAACAAACTAACCCTTAGCAATAATTAAGACAAAATAATTAAAAAAAAGGTAAAAACCAATTAACCAAATCTAAAGAGAGCAAAAAGTCATTCATCTTGTTTTCCTCGTACATCAAACAAGACAGAAACTTCAATAATCAAGCCTAAAACTTTCCATTAATAGAAAATTCTCAAGAATCAAACTCAAATAACACCAACTTGAACCTAATCAAACTCCAATAACACAATGACCCAATTCAAAATATTAAAAAATTACTTCAATTTCCTCTAAATTTCCTCTTTTTTTACTTCCAAAGTTACCCAGAAAATTTCACAGTAAAAACCGGAAAATCAAAGACCCTAATTTTAAGTCCGTAAACTGAAAAATCTTACTTATACAACAAAACCCACCCCAAATGATAGAAAACGAAGACTTGGGTCACGATCTCGAGTACAAATTCGGGATTTTCGAGACTCCAAAGGGTGAAATCGGTATTTTATTGCCTGGAAAAAAAAAACCCAAAAAATTATGGCGACAGACGACGGTGGAGTAACCGTGAAGAAAAATTTCAGAGAAGGAAAAGGAATTAATTGTGCTTTCCCAACCCCGTCATCGCCATCGTCGTCGTCGTCGTCGCTTTCTTCCTCTCACTCTCTCTGTGCTTTCTAAGAAACCACCTGGGAGTGAGATTGTCTACTTCAGTATTTATAAAGAAATCCTCCCAATTATTTATTTGTATTTTCATTTTATTTTGGACTCTGTCGTGACACATTCGACGGTCACGATCTAACTTCTCTGTTCATATAGTGCGGCGGAGCATGGATGCTACTGTGCTCCTCCGATCTTTTGGCATCATCTCGAATTATGTGACTAATTAATGGGCTAATTTAAAATTAGGGTGACTAGTGGGGCGGATTAGCGTCCAAATTTGTTGACGTGGTAGATCCAAGCCCACGTCATTGCGTGTGTTTACGGCTCATCTTACCGACACGTGTAACCTACGTCAACCTGTGAGTTAATACTTTCCTGGGGAAGATTAAGAAATCACCCTGAAAATGTACGGTGGACTTTGACTCTGCATTGAATTATTGAAATTAGAGAAATGGGTACCTTCTTAACGAAAAATTCTTCATGGATTCTTTATTATTTTTTAATTAAAAATTCATCACAAACAAAAGTATTTCACAATTTGAAGTTAATTTTGTATCAAATATTATAAAATATTATGTACAAAATATGAGGTGATAGAAAATCTGTAGAGAATTTCATTTGGAAATAATCTCTTTTGAAATTGAAACCATACCTCAAGAATCAATCTTTGGTTGAACAGGAACGACGCGTGATAGATTTAGGAAATTCGGATTTTATTTGATGCATCCAGCTATTGCTTAACAATTATTTGTATGCGGAATGAGGTGGATCATGTAGTGTGCACTGTTTTATGGTTACAATTTTTTTTTTTTTTAGGAAAGCTTTTTACAACTAACCTCACTGAACGAGATAAATTTTTTTTGTTGTTGTTGAGAAGCTTTTTAAGATAATGTTTTGGCAAGGCCACTATTGATTCCTCCTCTTGAATGAGTTTTATTCATTCCGGTAGAAAAAAAAATTATTTTAGAGAAAATTTGAGTCGTTCTAAACTTGTAAGCCATGGGCCTACAACATCAAAGCATTTCCATCGAGCCGTCAAAAGTTAATCCACCATCAAAACCTTTTGAAAATTCTCATCCTAAACTAAACGCATGGCCACTCCCAAGGAAAGAAAACATCTAAGCACACTTTTATCACGTTTCTTATGCAAAATCATTTTGTAATTTGCCCCAAACAAGGAATCTTGGCCGTGAATGCATTTGGTTCGTGCCATTATTTCATTTAAGAAAGAAACAAAGATTATAGGGATGTTTAATAGGGGATATTTTTTTTGCAACCAAGATATATTTTCGGTTGTATCATCTATTTAAGAGATGTTTGCTTGAAAAAGTGAATTGCGAGTTCAATAAACGCTTGTTATGTGAAACCGAAATATATTTTCAATTGTATCACCCTTGATATTTGCATGAAAATGTAAACAGCAGGTTCAATGAACGCTTGTCATTGCAATTTGCATGGATCATGTCACGATCAGAGACTCTTATGCACAGCCGCCTAATGGGTACAAAAAGGATGAGCAGTCCAGTCCAATTTGCACGTTACATGAGAATCAAAGATGAAAGGGCCACACCGAAAGGTAGCCAAGAAAGAGAAAAACAGTGCTTTATATACAATACATGAGCATAATATAGCTGGTTGTAGCAATTAGTCAATTAAAATTAGACTTTCAAGTTTCAACATATGCAAGGCCAACAATGCTTGGCTTCACAAAATTGTGAAAGAGTTCCTTCTCAAAAAGTTCAGAACATTTCATGGTCGATCCACATTATTTTGTGTTTATGATCGAAATTGTTTGTATTATAAATTGCTCTATAAATATAATATGTGCAAAAAAAAAATTAAAATTAAAATTGTTTAGCCAATCAATTGTTGCGAATATATAAACCGATAGACAGTTTGTAATACTTTTACAAATTCCAACTATCTATTTTTATATAGTTTCATGACTAAATGAACACAAATTTATTGATTTTTTTAAGGATAATCTTTACAAAGTATTTATATTAATATTATGAATAATTCTGTTCACAAGTACGAAGTTTTTTGCAAAGGAAAGCATTGACAATCTTTTGTGGAGCCAAGTATTGGTGATTCGTGTACACAAGCAAAAGCATCTTTGAGTATTGGATACAATAGTGTAAGAACAAGAGCCAGCAGCATGTCATGTGGTACAACTTGTGCTGTATGCCGCAAAAAAAGGAAATCAACGACTTGCTAGTTGCTAGCGGATGCATACAAAATTACCAAACATGATATAAATTGAAATTATGAAAGGAACCTTCTTTTGACACCAAAAAGTACACCACATGGTGAATGATCTTATATAGCATTCATGTTCATACGGATGGCACCACCATGCCACCCACCAACTATAGTTGATTTTTTTTATTTTTTTATTTAAGAATGACAACTGGTGGCAAGCCATGATTATCCATCATTTTTGGGAGTTAGGAAGACTCACAGAGACATTTCAACCTCCTCTTGGTCACAAGGCTTCCACACTAGCAGCGGGTTTCAAACCCAAGACCTCCAGTTTTTAGTTTTAAAGAAACCTCATAATCCATTATTTATTACTGAACCATTAGCTTGTGGTTATTGACAACTAGTCGATAGGAAAATGCTTTGGGAAAAGAAGAAGGATAATATCAATTTTTGGGTAAACTTAACCCCTATTTTTACTCTTGTCGCATATTTGACTCAAGTGTATATGTATCGAACGCCCATGTTTAGTAAAGCGGTAAAAACACTTTCTCACACACACACACACACACACAGAGTTGATTCCGCTTTCAATCTGTTTATACCAACTAGATCTTTAAATGGCCTAACATGTGTTTTGAATAGAAACAGGTCCTTGATTATTAATTGGGAAGGAAGGCCTTACTGGTTCTTCAATGTCATCTCACATCATTTGAAAGAAACAGAAGTAAGGAGATCATAGAGAGAAGGAGATGGATGAGCTGGCCATTACAAGCAGATGCAGAGTCTCCTTCCACTCCAAAACATGCACGAAAACAATCTATGAATAAAGAAAACACGAGGGACTGATTAGTATTGAATTGCATTTTTACTTGATTTGATCAATCATGAGAGCATTTCTATTGAACCACAACGAAAGAAGTGCAGAAATTCACAGTTTTGTTTTTGGGATTAACAAAGAGATTAAGGAATTTTGGTTTTTTTTACTACATGCGCTATCATCTTAATATCATATCATCACGAGAACTATTTATACAATTAAGCCTTTTTAAATTGATCGTTTCTAATTACTCCTATCATTCATCATAAAATTCTCATCTGTGTCTGGTTGGTATGGATCTCCTGCTTTTGCTTTAAATCCCATCTTCTTCCTATAAAATAATGGTTTTTTCTCTTTGGAATGTTTATTTTATTATTATTCTCGTTGGAATTGTTAAACTTTAAATTATATTAATCAATTAGTTAATTAATCGAATAAGTTTGTATTGAGCTTTAAGCTTGTTTCAAGTTTCGTGGTCAAAATGGGTGTTTAGTCTATGAGGCCTATTGAGCTTGAGTTGTGAGACAACTTAAACAAAATGAACAAAAAGTCCACTAAATAAGGGAGGCCAGCCTTGATTAAGGTTATGGCTTAATTTCAAGTTTGCCACTTAATTGTGAACGGGTATAAGATTGAAGGTATTGTTTTAACCTCATTAGGATTTTTTGAGGCTAAAAAGGGAAACATATCTCTCTTTTCTTCTAAGGAGGCCGGCCACCACGAGGAGAAATTGCTAGCATTCTTTCATCTTCCAGGTTCATCCATCTTCTCTTCACACTCCATCCTTGGTGTAGACTTAAATGCTTCATGGTGGAATCTTTGGAGATTTGATTTACTGCATCCTCAAGAAGCAAAGAGTCAAGGAGTAAGGAAATATCCAAGAGCTAGGAGTGACCTTGTGAACACAAATCTTTCTCTTTTAACTTTGTAAAAAGCCTTGATTCACCATTCACTAGGCTTTGAATTCCATGGGTCAAATAATTGTTTTTTAGTGCATGCCTACTTAAATTGTTAATATATATGCAAGTGTTGCTCAAAGAATTGTTTTTTAGTGCATGCCTACTTAAATTGGATGTGTCGCTTGTGGTAATCCCACTAGTTTCTTTCAATTGGTGGCTGAGATCGGCGAGGTGCTCTTTGTTGAATGAAGGAGTCTTCTTTCCTTTCATCTCTGAGGTGTTGTTTGGTTGAGTTTATGGTGTTTGTTGGGAGCATTAGATCATGCTAATCAAGATGTACTATTGCGGCAGCGGTGGAAGCAGAATTCTCAATTATTCTTTTGGTTTATTTCTAGTTTTGGGCAGGAACTCTTGTTTGGTCTCTTTTTTGCTTGAAAGGTCCACTTTTTCTTTGTGCTTACTTATAATTGGGTCTTTGTTGTTGGTAATAAAATTTACCTTTTGACAAAAAAAAAAAAAAAAAAAAAAACAAAAAAATGTATTACAATGGTATACAATCAATCAAGTGCAATTGCAGCACATTATAAAATCTCGATTGTTTTGGTTTGGTTGAACGTACAACAAGCTTTGAGTGGAATACTACACTATTTAACATATAAAATAATAAACCTAATTAAAAAAAATAAAAAAGGGTACTTTTTTGGTTTTTCCAAAATGAAAAGTAGTTGACCTAATTTTGTACAACTATTTCGTTATTTTTAATTTTCATTTGAGAAAAAAAAAAACTCCACTCCTCCCAAAATTGCAACACTTCTTAACTTTCTCCTTCAAATTCAGAGTGCATTCTTCTACATTTTCATCATCATTTAGGAAGTAATCAAATGCCTAAACATCAAGCCTTCATGAAATTGTTCCAATGAACTCACACTCAAACACCCTCATTTATGCAGTTAACATCTTTTTGCACAAAACAAAAGATGCTGAATTATTTGGGTGAAATCCATATTTAACGTAATAAACTATCGAGGGAACAAAGCAAGGTAAAAATTATCATCATGGTAATTTTGTTGGTAACTCCACTACTTCTCCAGAAATAATGCCTTCTTTGGATCAAATGAAGTGGAATGTTGAGTGGTCTTGGTGCAAGAGCAACAAGAACAAGTATGAAGGATACATGATGTGGAGAAAGCATCAAAGAGAGTTTCATAGATATTGTGACAATGAGGTGAAATTGACACAGTAAAGTTATATGTTAAACTTGACCGATGGTCTCAACCAAAGGCCAATATCTCTTGTGTAAATGCATGTTACGTTCTAGCTTTGTTTGGATGGTTGAATTCATAATCTCGAGCTCAACCCAAATTTGGTTAGGTAGGCAATTTGTTAAATTCAGGCGTTAGCCGATACTCTTAACTCATTCATATGGATTTCAAATTTCTATTTTAATTCGAGCAACGATTTGATTGAACCTTTCCAAATTACTCTCTTTGTGAAAAATAGAAGGAGATACATTCTTGGTATGTATATATATCCCAACAATCTTGATGTAATCAAATCTTGGTTAAATCTAGAGTTTCTGTTCTAGGTTTCATCCATTTTATCTTATCAGCCAAGAAATTATTAACCCCTTTTATTCAAGTTGTTATCTAATTGTGCTAAATTCTTGACATTTCTTATAAAGTATGGTTCATCTTGTAAGGAAAGCAAAAGAACAGAAAGAAAGAGGTTTTTTCGGTTCTTGAGCTTTCGAAACATGATTTGCCATTTCCAATGCTAACATTTCAAATACGTTGTTTTCAGTTCATGTTGTCATGTGCTATACTATCCTTAGTATTAATGTGATAAGAATGTGGGATGTGTTAGATATTGAATTTTTGTTGTGATTGCAAATAGGTCTTATTTGTTATTAGAAAGGAAAACTATGGAAACGGTTTATGAAGAGCTAGACGAAGTTGAAGTTGAGCTTGAGAAGCTTAGGGAAGAATATAAAAACAAAGCAAAACTATTTGAGAGTTGGAGGAAAACTCACAAAAAGCAGCTAAAATTTTCCAGAAGACAAGTTTCGAAATTGAGAAGCAGACTTAGGAAGTAAATGAAAAAGTTGAGGTGATCTCTGTGGCATAGCAGATGTGAAATGATTTTAAATGCAATTTGCAATATAGAGACTCCATAATGCAACATCTCAAGGCTGCAAACAATAAACGTCGAATTAATTGTGTTGAGAAATGCCAAAAATTGGAAGACATGAACATAATGTTGGCTTTAGATGAGGCAAATATGAAGAAAATTGATCAAAAGCAAACAATTTGTGTACACAAAGAAAAGACTAAAGGTCTAAAAGGCCGTCCATCAGTACAGAAGAAATGTTTAAAAGAAGAAAAGAAAGCTAATGCACCCAAAAAGCTTAGAGAAACAGATGAGGTGATACTCAAACTCGAGGACGAAAATCAGAATGTTCAAGATCAACTAAAACGGAAGAATGAGTAGTTTAAACATCTAGAAGAAGCACACGACAAGCTTTGTGTAGCAGCTGCACAGCTATGAAACAACATTAAAAGTTTGGAGCAGCTGCACAGCGAATTTGTTGCTAATCATATGGATGAAGAAGCTGAATTGAGCTCTCAATTGGTAAATATGAAGGTAGACTTGAACAACAATAAGTATGAGTCAGAGAATAAAGATGCAGCATTAAAAGAACGAAGGATGGAAGTGAAGCACATGCACCTGGATCGTACAGAAAATCAGGCCAACAAAATTGTATTCAACTCTTAATTGGAAAAATATGACGAATGATGTGCGAAACTATATGTTTGAGTTAAACAGTAAAGATACAATGATAAAAGAGATCAAGATGGAGTTGGAATCAAGTCATTTTCTAATTATGTAGTTGAAGTTGGAAAATGAAGAGCTTTCCATCATGTTATTGGTTTTAAAACTTGGTATCTTTAAGGCACAAGTAGGTTTTCAAGAAGAGCGTGAAAATGCAGCATCTTTATCAAGGAAGATTGAAGCTATGGATCTCATTGACAACCAACAGCTTCTTATGCGGACAGAAGTTGGGAGGTATAAGGAAATGTTGGAGGACTTATCAAAGAATGAACTTTGCTTTGACTATCAAGTTTTCCAGGTGGAAAGCGTTCTTAAAAGAGAGTTCAAAGAAGTTAATGATGCCTTAGAGATAACAAACGTTGAGTTGGTTGAAAAAATATTCGTAGGAAATGAAATTGAATTCGAATTGCAAATATGGAAATCGAGTGCAGAGCGCTTAAAAAGTGATCTTGAAGCAACTGTTGTAATGTGTAAAGAGTTGGAAACTTCTCTTCTCTTCTTGCACAGGTAGAAGTCGAGGAAGCCATAAAGCAATAGAAATCTTTATATTTTCGAAGAGAAATACGAAATAATAGATAACCTCTAGGAGAAGATTGTGTTACTAGAGCAGAAGCTCGAAGATACTAATTATGCGAAAACAGAGACATCGATGTCCTTTGAGTCAAAGAATTCAATCTTTCTCCAATTCACAAAAGAAAAGGATAAGAAATTAGATCAACTCAAGAAAGAAATTCACTGGCTAGAGCAGGAATCACTGATGAGGGAATTTGCACGTCTCGTGATGGCACAAATTGATGTAGAGAGAACATTTGATCATGAGAAAGAGAAACTCATCCAACATGTCGAAGAGAAATACCAAAGAGCGAATGATCTCATATAGATTGTGGACACAAGTTTAACTGCTCATTAGCTTTTTTCTCATCACAACTAGCCAAGAAACAAGCAAAAATTGATATGATTCACGAAACTTAGGAGAAAATCACAGTTGTTAAGGTTATGTGAGCATTTGAATTAAAGAAAAGAAATTAATGGTTGTGGAACTTGAGGAGGAAATCTGTAATATACAGCAAAAACTCGAATTGCAACAAAATTCCTTGTGTGAGTCAAAACAGCAAGCATTGGAGGTTAAAGCTAAATTGGAAACAAAACATCAAAAAGTGAAGAGACTGACTAATCAAATGAAGACAAAGCTAATAAACTTAGATGCCTTGATTGGGGAGCTCAAGAATGAAAGAAGAAAGTTACTTGAAGATGTGATTCAGTTGTCATCAGAAAAGGAAAACTTATTAGGGTCTAGCACTGAAAAAGATTGTACTTTAAACTCATTTGTAGAACAAAATCTCACAAATGATTGTACTTTAGTCAAACACTGAAAAAGATTGCTAGCATATGATGCATATGAGCATTCATGTTACAGGATACCTCAATTAGAAAAGATCAAGAGGCTAGGCCTTGCGCATTACTCACTGTTTTGGTGTTTGTTAACTAACACTAGTTGAATGGAAGAATCAACTTTTGACGGTCTTAATCAAATTTCGAGCTGAAAAGAATGTAAAGCTTGTGAGAATTATCGCGAAACTTCGCTGCCTGAGGTTCAATAAGCCTGAACCCTCAGAAGAATAAGAGGGTTAAGATCATCTGGACATGGAAAGTCAGAGGCCCGATCAAAGAATGTCATTCTCCTATCCCTAGTAGACCGACTGTCCGCGTCAAAAGTCCACTCTCGTTGGTGAATGAAGACATGTCTCTACCTATAAAGTTTTTCTAGACTCGATTCAAGTCTTCGCGGAGATTCTAATCTAGACTATCACATTATGCATTATCAGAACGTTATGTCATTGTACAATAACAATATCATTTGGATGTGCAAGATGTTCCCGTCCACCCTGGAGAGACCGACGATGAGATGGTTATCAGAGCTGCCAACTAGATCTATTGACTGCTTTGAAAGTTTGGCTGACCTTTTGACAAACACCTACTTGGCAATGTGCGCAAATGTCACGCAGCCATGTTCAGAATGACTCATCAATCCAGAGACGAAAGCATTAGGACCTATCTGAAGCGCTTCCATTCAGAGCTGGCAGAGGTAGAGATGTTAGATGATAGATTGAACACTATGGTGTTTAACCAAGCGCTTTACGTCCATTCACTTTTTTCCTAGAAACTGAACAAAAAGAAGTACGATTACACCACTCTAGCAGAATGCTAGATATTAGGATGACAATACTAGGAGAACAAGAGCCAAACCAAGAGAACTGAAATGAGAAGGAACAATAAAGGCATTGTTTCCTCTTCCCTACAACAAATTGGCAGAGGAGTTTGTTAAGACAAATAAGCCTTACCTAAACCAAAGTCGTACGTTAATTTAAACACCATTGTCTACATCCTGCACTGCATAGCATAAAAAACAAACCATTCATGCGGCACCCAAAACCACTCTCGTAACACTTAGAGAAGAAGAACCCGAATAAGTATTGTTTCTTCCACAAAACCACCGGTCACACTACTAAGAACTGCCGCATACTGAGATATCATATTGAAAAAATTACTAGATTAGGGACATTGCTGGGAGTTAGTCAAGGACAAGGCAAGGAAGGAGGGCTTAGTTACACCCAAAAATAGGGATAAGTCGAACAAGCATACCAACTATGAAGATCAACGATCGATGAAGAAAACCACTCTTAACATATACTGCAACCATGGTGGACGTGAAACCCTAAAAGGTGAGGAGATAATAGGCTAGAGTAGGAATCACTGATGAGGGAATTTGCACGTCTCGTGATGGCACAAATTGATGTAGAGAGAACATTTGATCATGAGAAAGAGAAACTCATCCAACATGTCGAAGAGAAATACCAAAGAGCGAATGATCTCATATAGATTGTGAAGTCTTTAGAACACAAGTTTAACTGCTCATTAGCTTTTTTCTCATCACAACTAGCCAAGAAACAAGTAAAAATTGATATGATTCACGAAACTTAGGAGAAAATCACAGTTGTTAAGGTTATGTGAGCACTTGAATTAAAGAAAAGAAATTAATGGTTATGGAACTTGAGGAGGAAATCTGTAATATACAGCAGAAACTCGAATTGCAACAAAATTCCTTGTGTGAGTCAAAACAGCAAGCATTGGAGGTTAAAGCTAATTTGGAAACAAAACAGCAAAAAATGAAGAGACTGACTAATCAAATGAAGACAAAGCTAATAAACTTAGATGCCTTGATTGGGGAGCTCAAGAATGAAAGACGAAAGTTACTTGAAGATGTGATTCAGTTGTCATCAGAAAAGGAAAACTTATTAGGGTCTATCAGAGGGTTGGGTGATAAGATGTGGAGTTCTCTAGTACAAATAAACAACTGATGGGAATGATTGAAAAGATAATACTCACTTTTGACGAGAAAGGTCCAGGAATGGATTTGAAATGGAATGATGAACTTGTTGACCCAAAACAAGAGAATGTTCGTATGCCTATCATCGTCAAGATATTTGAAGTAATTTCTGATAAAAAGATATTCGCTTAGTGACCTCAACCATTAGCTACTAGCTAGTATATGTTTCAGAATTCATGCAGTTTAGTTATATAGCATGGATTTTTGTAGCTTATGTATCACGATCCACACGTGTGCAAGTATTTTGCATCTAATTAGATTAAGTTTCCAAATTTCAACTAATCCTTATAAGTAAATTTAGTTTGCTTTTCCTCCCGCATCTTTTTCTCGAAATGAGAAAGAATAGGGTACACTCGAATTGTACTATTTAAGTGCTTACTACTTGCTAAAGATCCTACTTATGTGAATGTTTTTGAAATTTATTAAGGTTCTCTTCGGAAACTCGTTTTCAATATACTTTTTAAACTCGTTTGTAGAACAAAATCTCACAAATGATTGTACTTTAGTCAAACACTGAAAAAGATTGCTCGCATATGATGCATATGAGCATTCAAGTTACAGGATACCTCAATTAGAAAAGATCAAAAGGTTAGGCCTTGCGCAGTACTCACTGTTTTGGTGTTAGTTAACTAACACTAGTTGAAAGGAAGAATCAACTTTTGACGGTCTTAATCTAATTTCGAGCTGAAAAGAATGTAAAGCTTGTGAGAATTATCGCGAAACTTCGCTGCCTGAGGTTCAATAAGCCTGAACCCTCAGAAGAATAAGAGGGTTAAGATCATCTGGACATGGAAAGTCAGAGGCTTGATCAAAGAATGTCATCCTCCTATCCCTAGTAGACCGACTGTCCGTGTCAGAAATCCCCTCTCGTTGGTGAATGAAGACATGTCTCTACCTATAAAGTTTTTCTAGACTCGATTCAAGTCTTATCGCGGAGATTCTAATCTAGACTATCACATTATGCATTATCAGAACGTTATGTCATTGTACAATAACAATATCATTTGGATGTGCAAGATGTTCCCGTCCATCTTGGAGAGACCGACGATGAGATGGTTATCAGAGCTGCCAACTAGATCTATTGAGTTCTTTGAAAGTTTGGCTGACCTTTTGACAAACACCTACTTGGCGATGTGCGCAAACGTCACACAGCCATGTTCAGAATGACTCATCAATCCAGAGACGAAAGCATTAGGACCTATCTGAAGCGCTTCCATTCAGAGCTGGCAGAGGTAGAGATGCCAAATGATAGATTGAACATTATGGTGTTTAACCAAGCCCTTTACGTCCATTCATTTTTTTCCTAGAAAATGAACAAAAAGAAGTACGATTACACCACTCTAGCAGAATGCTAGATATTAGGATGACAATACTAGGAGAACAAGAGCCAAACCAAGAGAACTGAAATGAGAAGGAACAATAAAGGCACTCTTTCCTCTTCCCTACAACAAACTGGCATAGGAGGTTGTTAAGACAAATAAGCCTTACCTAAACCAAAGTCGTACGCTAATTTAAACACCATTGTCTACATCCTACACTGCATAGCATAAAAAACAAACCATTCATGCGGCACCCAACCACTATCGTAACACTTAGAGAAGAAGAACCCGAATAAGTATTGTTTCTTCCACAAAACCACCGGTCACACTACTAAGAACTGCCGCATACTGAGATATCATATTAAAAAAATTACTAGATCAGGGACATTGCTGGGAGTTAGTCAAGGACAAGGCAAGGAAGGAGGGCTTAGTTAAACCCAAAAAACAGGGATAGGTCGAATAAGCATACCGACTATGAAGATCAACGATCGATGAAGAAAACCACTCTTAACATATACTGCAACCATGGTGGACGTGAAGCCCTAAAAGGTGAGGAGATAATAGGCGGACTACGAGAAATTCAATACCTATCATCGTAAGATGGACCCTTCGATAACACCTTTAGATTGAATAGATAAAGGTACAATCCGAACTACACACAATTTGGTTCGCTTCTCAGGATATTTAGGCAGCCTATTCTAAACTCAATTGCAATATCGCGTCTCTCAATGCCCCACCATAGGTTTATCGTCAAAAGTATCCCTGATGTAACCTTACATTATTTTTTTTTTTTTCTTAGAACTACATCAATGATTTGACTCTCCTTCTTAGAGATATGTAGGCAATCATTCCTGGATTCAATCACACTTATTTACTAATCAATCCTATTTCCTTCACCAATAAAGCAATTATGAAGTTTATCTGTTTTATGTTCAATATTTGTTTCCTTTTTTTTTTCCTTGGTGATGGAAGAATACCTCACTCATCTAAACAAAGCATAAACTTTGAAAACTCATATGATTACAAGTCTAAAAATCCAAAGTAACACTGTCAGAGGAATCTCTCTTAGCCCATTTTGTGTTAGTCGGTTAACAACTTGGGGGCCTTGAACTGTAATAAGCTCAGCCACGATTGGCGGGCTACGGGCACAGGCATATGGCACCCTGACCCAAAAGTCTAATGCATCATCCGGCCTCCGAAAAGTTTAACAACTAGCAAAGTTGTGGGTTATCATTAAAATCTAGGCTCTACGCCATTCAAGGGAATAGTCGAAAGGGCGATCAGGAAATAATCCAAAGGTGGCTCTTAACTCCAACCCAGAGTATGACTACTTCTATGACCAACTTATTAAGGCAAGTGTTGAATGAAAAAAATTTCACCTAAAAAATTAAAATGGGCTTCTTTTCAAGTAAAATCCATTAATGATGAAAGTTCCATGATGCAAAAACAAAAATGGTTGTGAAGATCTCAAAAGAGAAACAGTTATTTAAAAACATATCACTAAAAGATCTCACTGCTGAAAATGAAGAGTCGTCTACCTAGAGATTGACGTGTGTGAAGATTAGAGCGAATACCAAAAAACAGAGGCATTTGTCATTATTACGTTTGATTTTGCACATTTTAGAGGATGCATAAAGGAAATAAAAGCGACTCAACTTTCCAACCTTAATGTCAAGAGTCAGGTCATCGCACAAGAAACTGAAGACTAAACGATAGGTAATCTAGCTTACTCCGAAATGATGGTCTTTGGATAACAATTCATCCTCAAGGGAAATAGGTTGCCTCTCAGATGGATAGTTAGGGGCAATTTTGTAACCATGATTTTCTAGGGCCAAAGTAAGGTTGATCCGAATACAGTTACCTCAAAAGTCCGATTATAGACTTATTAGCTTCGAGCGGAGCTGTATCAGATAGAGTAGCAGTGCCATCATCACTCTGTTTCAGGGTAATAGGTGGAGTCCTTGCGACTCCAATGAATGACCATGCATGTTCTGCAAGATAGGTGATCTGATCCGAATATGGACTCAATCAGATCCTATAAGTCTTGGAGTTCCTACAATCTAGGAATTGGCTTAGGCCACCAGTAATCATAACTCCTCAGAGAGTGAAATATCTACTTCTAGATATCCTCCAGAATTCTCTTTGCTTAGAACGAGGATTCTATCCTAAAAAAGGTTTCTCTCCCACGATATAAATACACACATCTAGGGTTTATCTATGGTAACGAAATCTAAGTACTTCAATTTTTTTATACCACTGCTTGCGTCTAAAATCATTCACTAACTTGGTCCACGACCACCATCCACAACAGTGCGTGAATTTGGGTCCAACACAAAGTGAGAGAGCTCAGTAAATAATGAGAAGAAGAGAAAAGAAAGAAAGTAATTGGTTGTCGTGGTGTGATTCGGTAAATACTTGTCTTCCCAATGTTCTTTTTATCGAGGTGAGTGGTTTATGTAATGTGTTCAAAATATTCTTAATTTCTAAGAACTAAAACCAAGAGTTATCATGGGATTTTACTCTATTTCTAAATACCTCTCTATTTCAGGTCAAGTATGTTTGATTTGATGTAATTGTTTTCAACTAGTATATGTGTGTGGATTCTTGAGATTGTTCATGAAGCATGAGAACTTTAGTGTTAGGTTATCTGAGGAATAATTATATGGCACACAGGGACAATAGAGCAGCAAAGCCAATTTAAGGGTCATGTGGTGAGCTATATTATGAAGGAGTTAACCAATATGTGAAGGGACGATGTGATATGGAATTATGTGGCTAAAGCTTTGGATATAATTATGATATATATTTATAGAGTGGATTAAACAGCACACTTGATTGGCATATTATATATTATACTCACTAGGCGATGATGGTTATTGCTCACCGTTCACCTTTTTATTGTACAGATGTGGTATTGGCAAGGCAAATGCTAGACAAGCTGAGGTTGTGTTACACAAAGGATTTCAAGGTTTTGATATATTTATGTACCACATGTAAAGATTTTTGGAGTTATTGTTATAAGAGAAGTTTTTTTTTCTTTTTTTAACTTTTACACTCGCATCGGGCGTGGGGTTAATTTTTCTACTGAGCCTAAATCCAGGGCTTGATACTTTATCTATAGTAAACCAAGGAGAGTGAAAAATTTGCTCTCCATGTAATACAAGTCTAATAAGAAATAATCACCATCATAAAGAGTAATCAAATCTACCAAGGATATACATAATCATACTTACGCTAGAATTTATGTTATAACATATTCTAATACACAAAAATCAGAACAACATATTGTGAGAACGAGTTAGAAGCAAGGCTACACCTTTCAAGCCTTATATATTTTTACTTTTTATACCTATATTATTATATAAGAATAATAGATTTTATATTTTAAATAGAGTAGTTGAAAGTTAAAATACCCTATTCACCCCATTTCGGATACAAACAAAAAACTTTCAGCACTTTTTGTCCTTCTTATCCGATCAATAGGGCCGAAACCCGTGAAGACCCAAAGGGAGAACAGTTACACAGGGATTCTCCATTCTTGAAAATTAGGCATATTTCTAATAGGGGGGGAATCTGCAAGGAACATAACCGCAGTCCTATAAAGTTCACAATGGTTTTGAAGACATATATGGAGTAGAGGTGCTCATTTCTAAACTTATGGTTATTCTGTTCCTTCCAAATGACATAGACAACAGCTTGGAGGCTCAACTTCTTAATGGTAACATCCAATGACTTACTCGTCTAACTATTAGTAGCCCAAGTGATAAACTCATGCCAATCTAAAGGAGGAGGAACACACCCACACTTATTAAGCACATTAGACCATATACTAGCACTATATGAACACTCAAAGAACAAGTGATTGTAAGACTCACTATCAGTCAATCAAAGAGAGCAAGTAGGTGAGCCAGAGGGATTAATGTCATTACTCGACCCATAGTAGATGTTAGAACCAATAAAAAACGTATTATATAATATATGTGACGAACCGTCCCAAATTAATATATATTTTATCCTCGAATGTGTAGAAATGACGATTATACACTCGAGTCGTAGTGACGTGAATGTACGTATATGGTTTTAAATTATTTTCTCGTTGACGTAATTAAATCATACTCGATGTCACGAGAGTGTTGACGTGATTTAGGGCCGAGTTGGGTTCTTAACGAAAATATTACGAATAAACGATTGTGTAATTAGGCTAAGGAAATAGACCAATCACCACACCTTCTACTTTCTTGGGTCCAATTAGAATTTTAGATTTGTTTTCGGGTCAATTGTTAGCCCTAAACATGCAGTCCAATTAGGGCTTAAGATCCCTTTTATCTATGCCCAATCCGGACCACACGCACACACTTACACACACGTAGATACCCTCATCCTTTTTCTCGATCTTTCCTTTGTCTGTACAGTCTGTACACACACACACCCAACCATCTTCATCGTGCACGATCGAACTAGTGGAGGTCGTTTTCAAGTTCCTTGCAATGTTAGGAACCCAATTATACCCTTAGTTTTGTGAATAAACCTCAGAAACCCGGGAACTCGCAAGCTCTGGCGAGGTGCTCTGCTACTCTATCATGATCGTGGATGTTTCACGAAGTTTCAGGGCTCAAGGGAGTCTTAAAACAACTTCACATAGATTATAGAGAAGTTTTGGAAGGTTTTGGATGTTGGGATAGGTCAGTTTCTCGAGTTGCAGTTTTGACCGAAATATTGAAGGATTTTCCGACTATTTCCCTTCGGTTTTAGGACTTCAAAGTGGTAAAAAAATGTTTTACTCGTTCAAGGCCTCAGATCCATGTAAAGTTTGTGAAGTTTGGTTGAGATTTGAGTGAGATATTTAAATTTGAAATTTTTCCAGTTTCCGGCGACGCAGAGGCGATTGGTGTCGGAATCCGGCTAACCACCGAAGAAGGAAGGGGAATATTCTGTCAACTTTGATGGAATATACCAACGACGTCAGGTAAGGTTAACGGAATATTCTATTATTTAGCGAAATATTTCCTAATGGCGTTTAAAATTTAGTCTGTGTGCCAGGCACGTGCTTGCGTGTGGCCGGCGAGTGGGACGGCGGAAAATTATTCTAAAAATATGGGAATGCTCGTGGTTTTGAGTAGGCCACGATGGTATATTCAAACACCCTAATTGAGCAACGTATGAGAAGTTATTATATGGTTTTGGTTATGTACTTAAAATTAATGTTAAAATAGTGATTTCATCTATAGGTGAAATGTTTTCAGAGGATGAGTGCAGTCAGGAGAGACTCGGGGTTTACGATCCAGCTACATACTAGTGAGTGGGCTTTTGGTTTTCTGTAGATATGTATATATGCATTGCGTTTTCCCAGAAATTTGTTTTAAATGAAATTACGTTTTAAATGCCATGTCAATTGCATTATGCTTTAGAGTATGCATTAGTATAGATATGCATATTGTTGCTTGATGCTGCGGATGCCCAAGTAAGGTTTAGGTGAGTATATATTGATGATAGTGGATGCATTGTTTGTGGTTATACGTAGATGCATTTAGAGCTCATTATCTTACACCCCGGTGCTAGTGCTCCCGCCCGTGGCCAGGTGCTAGTGCTCCCGCACCGCACGCTTACCTTGGATCCAAGTTTAGTGCACAACCCTGTCGTATATACCATATTAGGTGGTTTCGACTCGTAGGTGACCCGCGATTATTCGCACAGCCTTCACCTGATCGTAGCACTTGGGCGTACTTATTTGCACCTAGCCCTGTCGTACAAACCACATTAGGTGGTTCTGACACGTGTGCAAGCATATCTGATGAGTTATAGGTTCAGTCGTACATGTCACGTTAGGTGACTCTGGCTGACATATCATTTTACATTGATTTATTTCACCTGGCTACTTATTTCCATACTGGGATACTTAACATGGCATATATTTGATTTTCATTGCTCTCAAGCATGATTTTTATATATGTATGTATTTTTATTTTCTGGGAAACTATACAGGTTTTAGTTTTACGATGAGGAGTTATTATTTTTGGAAAGAGAAATGGTTTTGAAAAGCTTTGTTTTTGCCCACTCACGTTTTCTGTTTTGCGCCCCTCCAGATTCTAGATAAAAGTGCGTGTTGGTGGCTCACGAGGACTCTATGGCGGTTCTGACAGACATCCATCAATGTAGGGTTTTCTTTCATACCTTGTATAATTAGTATTTAGCTTGCTAGATTGCACCTTGGCACCTACGCTTTGACTGTGTGTATCTACACTCTAACACTTGTTCCCGCACTTATTTACTTGTCTTGTGTGCATTAGTTAAATGGTTTTTGATTTCTCACATCTTCGTATCACTGTCACTTCCATACTGCACATATGGCTACGTCACCATCACGTGACGGCCAACATGCCTCGATTTAGGTCGGGGTGTGTCAATATATATATATATATATAGATAATTACACAGATTATATTGAAATGTAATTACAATATATAATCACACAATATGAATATAAACGAAGTTGTAAATAAATCATAACAATTACCACTAACTTGATTTTGGAAGATAAAGGCTTGTAGTAGCAATCTCCTAAGGCAGAAATACGCCCCCACACCACTGCAGTAGTTCTTGCACGTGAACTTGAATTCTTGGCGAATTGATATGTGTTTCTCAATGACAAAGTAAGAGGAAAATTTTTTATTGAATGAATTTGTTTAACCTTGCAGCCATACACATAATGGCCTAATTTTGCAACTGTTGGATTGAGTTACAACCTTTTGAAATCATTCATATCCTTTCAGAATTGTTGTAACTTTTGATTGAAACAATTTTATCCTTTTCAGAAAAACTGAATCAAAAAACAAAATCGTGAACCCAATACTTAGGTCATTTGCCCGAGCCCAAGAGCCCATATTAATATATACCCAATCCTAAGCCCAACCCCAAGGTCACAAGGTCCATGGATAAGCTTAAGCCATTTTGATTACATGTAAGGAGCCCTCACTTATAAAGTCTTATAGACTTAAGGTTTTGGTCGATGTGGGACTTGCCATCCCACATTAATTCCCAAAAATACCCCACATTTTCTATTCAAACTCTAGCAATACCCCATATTTGAATAGAAAATAAGATACTAACTAATTTAGTAACATCTTTCCAGAGAACTGAGATATGATATGCATCGAATATGTGTCTTTCGAACTTGAACCTTTTCTAGTGAGTACTCATCGGATTTACCTAATCAAGTAGTGAATTTAATATCTTGAACTAATCATTCTTAGTAGTAAATCAAATAAATAAGTATCACATATATCACATCTTGACACACTTCAAACTCATACGGTTGTGTTCATTTTGGTTTTGAACAAATCTTGATTTAATGAGACCCTTACAGAATTCTAGGCATAACAATTCTCAAAGATGCGACCCCACATCAATCTAACATAGGAAATGCTAATCAAGAATATCCTATTATATTCATCTTAACCATAATATATTAGCATTATTAAGAATAACAATTCACCCTCTTCGTTTTACAGGCAACACACTGTTTTCCATCATAAGAATGAGTAAGGATTATGTGTTTCTTACTTTGAGTTTTCCCTAACTAGTTTGCCTATTGAACCTAGATCAAATAGAACTTTTACGGAAATATTTTCTTGTATTACTTGTTCTGAAATATATATATGTACAATCTAAGTTCCACAAGGAAACAAAAGCTTTAATACAAACCTACTTAAAAAAGGACTTATATTATTTACATTCCTTTTTTTCCTAATATTGACTCATGATCAACACTCCCCCTCAAGTTGGTGCATAGATATCACACATGCCCAACTTGACAAGTGAGTCATCAAACTCTCGACTACATACTGCATGAGTTAGAACATCTGCAAGTTGCTCATCTGAACTCACAAACGGGATCGATACAATCTTCCTTTCAAGTTTCTCTTTAATAAAATGTCGATCAACTTCTACATGTTTTGTTCTATCATGCTGTACCGGATTATCAACTATATCTCTCGCTGACTTATTATCACAGTATAGTCTCATGGTCTCCTTTGGCTTGAACCCAAGCCCCTCAAGAAGTTTTCGAAGCCAGAGAAGCTCACAAATGTCGTGAGCCATCCCTCGAAACTCGGCCTCAGCTGAGGATCTTAACACTACCTTCTGTTTTTTACTTCTCCATGTGACTAAATTGCCTCCTACAAAAGTAAAATATCCCGAAGTCGACCGTCTGTCACCTACACTTCCTGCCCAATCAGCATCCGTGAACCCCTCAATCCTCAAATGTCCATGCTTCCGATAGAGAACTCATTTTCCAGGTGCAGACTTTAAATAAGCTAAGATACGCATAACAGCAGCCATATGATCTTCACTCGGTGAATGCATAAATTGACTTACTACACTTACTGCATAGGCAATATATGGTCGTGTATGAGCCAAATAAATTAGTCTCCCTACAAGTCTCTGATATCTCCCCTTATCAACCGATTTCTGATTCGGATCCAAACATAGATGATGTTTTTCAACAATAGGAGTATCAACTGGTTCACATCCCAGCATACCAGTTTCTTTTAACAAATCCAAAACATACTTACGTTGTGACAAGAAAATACCTTTCGAAGATCGAGCAACTTCGACTCCAAGAAAATACTTCAAATCCCCTAGGTTCTTCATTTCAAACTCAGCCGCAAGATTTCTTTGCAGCCTTGAAATCTCATCACAATCATCCCCAGTAATAATCATGTCATCTACATAGATGATTAAGGCCGTCACTTTTTCCTGTCTCCGTTTGACAAACAATGTATGATCAGGATGACTTTGGTAATACCCAATCTTTTTCATAACTTGAGTAAACCTATCAAACCATGCACGAGGCGATTGCTTAAGCCCATAAAGAGACTTACGCAACCGACATACTCCGGTACTTCTACCAGCACTGTACCCAGGAGGAAAATCCATATATACTTCTTCCTCCAAGTTCCCATGAAGAAAGGCATTTTTCACATCAAACTGTTTTAATGGCCAGTTCATATTAGTAGCTAAAGATATCAGAACTCGTACCGTATTCATCTTGGCAACCGGAGAGAACGTTTCTTGATAATCTACACCATATGTTTGGGTGTATCCTTTAGCTACCAACCTTGCTTTGTACCTGTCTATTGATCCATTGGCTTTGTATTTGACAGTGAACACCCAGCGACAGCCAACTGTTTTTTTTCCCTCTGGTAAAGACGTCACCTCCCAGGTATTATTCTTCTGTAGTGCCAACATTTCTTCATCCATTGCGTTTGCCCATTTTTGATCCTTTAGAGCCTCCTCCACACGGGTTGGTACTCGAGTAGCCTCCATATTGTCCACCAAAGTCTTGCGCTCTGGTGCAAGACCATTGCATGAGACATAGTTGGCTATTGGATACTTTACTTTGCCTTCCGGAGAAAACCTGTTAGGTGGCACACCCCGATTTTGTCTCGGTGGCAGCTTATATGTATTTACATCATTATTCGTATTAGTTACATAATCATCCACAATACTTACCTCAGGTATATCCAGAGAAGATTCATTGGGCAGCACTGTGGAGCTAGAGAGAGAGGCGGGTACATTAGTAGGCTCGTCAACAACCTGTCCTGACTGCATGCTGCTCTCGGCAACAGTCTGCAGGCTGCTCTTGACAACTGTTGGAGATTTATCACTCTCGGGATCACTCTCTTCTGGAACCGGTCCTGACTGCATGCTGCTCTTGGTAACAATCACTGCCCCATTATGAACGGCATCAACCACAGGGATTCCTTCCAAGTCCAACCATTTCAGATCATCACTAGAGCTCTCCCCCTGGTGATCTGAAGATGAAGATACGGGGGCATAAAAATACTCTGATTCAGAGAAGGTCACATCCATGGTAACATACATATGACGAGTCGCAGGGTGATAACATTTATATCCTTTTTGGTGAGAGGAGAAACCAACAAACACACAGCAAAGTGCACACGGATCCAACTTAGTGCGATGAATTTTCTGAATATGCACGTACGCCACACACCCAAAGACCCGGGGCTGAAGAGTATGAGAAGACACCACATGAACATGTTGAGTGAGGACTTGAAACAGAGTTTGAAAATTAACCACCCGAGAGGGCATACAATTAATCACGTAGACGGCATAAGTAACAGCTTCAGGCCAAAAAAACTTAGGAACAGAAGCACCCAGAAGTAGTGCACGTGCCGTTTCTAAGATATGGCGATTTTTCCGTTCAGCCACCCCATTTTGCTGTGGAGTATAGGGGCAGGTTGTTTCATGGAGAATGCCTTGATCACCAAGAAACTCTGACAACTCACTATTAATATATTCACCACCATTATCAGAACGAAGAACTTTAATCACAGAGAAGTATTGGGTCCGAAGCATTTGAGAAAAATTCTGAAATACCATACCAACATCACTCTTATTTTTTAACACATATAGCCATGTCATACGAGTGCAGTCATCAACAAACGTAACAAACCACTTAATCCCAGAAGAAGTAACAACCGGAGATGGTCCCCAAACATCAGAGTGCACAAGTTCAAACGGTAAAGCTCTTTTATTCATACTAGGCGGAAAAGAAGCACGATGGCTTTTAGCAAGAATACATACTTCACAATGTAAGTCTGATTCATTTATTCCACTAAATAAACTAGGTAACATATGCCTTAAATACCCAAAAGATGCATGGCCTAACCGACGATGCAACAACCACACTGCTTGTAAATTACTAGACCGGGACGCGCGAACTGCATTTGCTCTTCCAGAAACGACGTCGTCCACGTAGTACGACCCCTCTCTCTTAGTGCCACGCCCAATTATCTCCTTGGTCTGAATATCCTGGAGTAGACAAAAAGACGGATACATTAGAACAACACAATCCAATTGTTCAGTAACCTGTGGTATGGATAATAGGTGATGGGATAAAGACGGAACAAGCAAGCAATGATGTAAGGGAAGTGACGGGGTGAGATGCACACGGGTGCCAAAGTACCATTGGCAGTTGATATATTTTTCCTGTGAGATGTAGTCATGTATTGAAACATATTTTTATCATATGTCATATGATTCGTTGCCCCAGAGTCCAGAATCTAACCTGTATGGTGCTGTTTCTCAGAGGCTAAGAGAACATGTCCCATGGTACCTGTGTCGGACGACAAGGCACCCTGAGTACGAGTCAACAAATTCTGACCAGAGTTACTGAGGCTAGGCACGGCTTCCTGAACAGTGGGTGTAGCCGCAGCAAGGGAGGCACGGCCTCCACTGGACCCGGCTGCTCCACGCTCCTTGGCACGCAATTTTTTCTTCAACTCTGGGAACCAATCAGGCACCCCATGCTTAGTAAAGCATGTATCCTCAGTATGACGGGTTTGTCCACAGAAATTACACTTCAAATCATCTTTATTTTCTCGGTTGAAGGGACGAGAATTTAAAGATTGATTAGAAGAATTACTAGAACGATTTGTACCAGCTGGCCGAGAGATCATTACCATGGACGGCACCCCTCCTTGATTGTTACTCCCACCCATCATGGTAGCATGTCGTTGAGCTTCACGTCGAACAACAGAAAACACCTCCTCAACAGAAGGTAAAGGTTGAGTACGTAAAATATCATTACACACTTTATCAAACACATCATCCAATCCCGCCAAAAAAGCGTACACACGATCAATCTGAATTTCTTCTCGAAGTGTCTTGAGATCCACAGCATATACCATCTGGATTGGTCTCCGCTGATCTAACTCCTGCCAAACGGACTTGAGATCAGCATAATACACACCAACTGGCCGACCCTCTTGACGGAGTCTGAACGATTTAACCTTTAATTCATAAATCTGAGAAATATCTAAACCATCATAGTAGGTCCGAGCTACCTCTTCCCACACTTCTTTAGCAGTACGTAGGTGAATGAAAAAACCCATAATAGTAGGTTCCATGGAGTTGATCAACCACCCTTTTACTATTGCATTCCCTGTTTCCCACGTCTCATACTCAGCACTAGCCTCAGCAGGCTCCTTGGTACTCCCAGTCACAAAGCCCTTCCTACCGCGTCCAGCGATGTGCATCTCCAAAACCTTAGACCAAAGAGGATAATTTGATCCATTTAACTTCACGGTATTGGGTACAATAGACGCATCACTCTGAATAACGATAGGATTCACAACTTGATTATTGGTTGAGTTACTGCCCTCTAACCGCATCACGCCACTGCCTCCTGAGTCCATTCGGTGTTGCTCACCAAATCACCAAATCAACACAATACTACGTACACGCAACCACACCACACAGACAAAAAACTGTGCAGAGAAGTTGCTCACCAAATCACCAAAAACACCCTCACGGCCCACACCTTTTTTTTGCAGAAAAATTGCAGAAAAAACCACAGCAGAAATCGCAGCAATACCACACACACAGCAACACTGTTTGCTGCAGAAAAAAACACTGCAGAAAACCACACTGCACTGCTGCACACGCAGCAAGATTACACACACACACGGTACCACTGTTTTCTGCAGAAAATTTGCAGAAAAACAGTCACCCAAGCACAGCGGAAAAAAAAACTAGGGTTTCGGCGCTCTTGATACCAAATAGAACTTTTACGGAAATATTTTCTTGTATTACTTGTTCTGAAATATATACATGTACAATCTAAGTTCCACAAGGAAACAAAAGCTTTAATACAAACCTACTTAAAAAAAGACTCATATTATTTACATTCCTTTTTTTCCTAATATTGACTCATGATCAACAGATCATGGGATCTCCAATTAGCTAGGTTGGGTTTCTGTTAAGTTATAACTCATTAAATTGGCTTTAAACTCATTCCCCTCGATGTAAATGCCACTTGATCCTTTGGTAGGCCTTTAGTCAAAGGATCGGCAATGTTATCCTTAGATTTAAATTTGTGAATGGAAATTGTTCCATTCTTGAGTAATTGTCTAATGGTTCTATGTCATTACCTTATATGTCTCGACTTCCCATTATACTCAGCATTTTTGGCTTGACCTTGTGTAGCCATGATGTCTCAATGTATACATACTGCAATCACAAGCTCTAAGAATTGGCAACATTGACAGGGAATAAGCTTTTTTAGGTGTAGCTATACTAAAGTAAGTAGTCAGCCTAACCTTCGGTTACCGTAACCAAGTTTTTATTTCTCGCTCCTTATGTTATATACTGAAAATGTTTAAGTTATTCAGCTTCGTCAGCAACTGCATCTAAGGTTATAAACATTGATTCCATTATTGAACGTGCTATACACGTTTTCTTAGACAATTTCCATGACACAACTGCTCCACCAAGTGTAAATACATATCCACTTGTGGACTTACTATCTGTGCTCCCTGAAATCCAATTTGCATCATTGTATCATTCTAATACTAGGGGATATTGCATGTAATGCAAACCATAGTTTATTGTATGCTTTAAGTATTTTAATACCCTTATTAATTAAAGCATTCCAATGATCTCTTCCAGGATTACTTGAATACCTACTTAATCTGCTTATTGAATAAGCAATATCAGGTCTTGTACAATTCATATTGTACATCAAGCAACCTATAACTTGTGTATACTCCAATTGAGATACGCTATCTTCTTCGTTTTTAATAAGTTTATGAATTCAATCAAATGGAGTTACTGCAGGTTTACAATCATAAACCTTTTCTACATAATGGGATTGAGTTAGATCATATCCATTTGAATTTCTTAGAATTCGAACTCCAATAATCACACCATCTATTCCAATATCTTTCATATCAAAACTAGAATTTAGCATTTTCTTTGTGGAGTTAATCACATCTTTGTTTGTTCCCATTTTGATCATGTCATCAACATATAGACATACAATAACACAAGCATTTTTTGTTTACTTAACATAAATGCATTTATCACTTTCATTGGTCACAAATCCATTTGTGATCATATTATGATCGAATTTTTGATGCCATTACTTAGGAGCTTGTTTAAGTCCATATAATGACTTAATCAATTACAAACTTTCTTTTCTTGACCCTTAACAATGAAACCTTCAGGTTGTTCCATATATATTTCTGCGTCTAATTCCCCATTTAAAAATGCAATATTGACATCCATTTGATGTATCTCAAGATTGTAAATAGACACAATAGCTATTAACAACCTTATAGACATTATTCTAGCTATTGGTGAATAAATATCAAAGCAGCCAAGTTCTTCCTTTTGACAATACCCTTTGGCAACCAGACAAACTTTATACTTGTTTATGGTACCATCCGGTCTCAATTTCTTCTTAAAAATCCATCTGTATCTAATTGGTTTATTTCCCAAAGGCAATTAACATTCCCATGTATTTTTTTTTTGCATGATAGATTCCATTTCACTTTGAATAGCTACTTTCCAATAAGGTGCTTGATAGGAGCATATTTATGCGACTTAAATGGCTTGTTCTCGTACATTTACGTTATGTTTCTTTAGTTATTTTAGTTCTTTATGCTTCTTTTGTGTGTTTTCAGGTTCTAAGGGCAAAGTATGCAAAAGGATGCCTTTTGGAGCCTTTTAGAGCAAATTAGAGATTGGAATGGGTATCATATGCTTGGAGCCAAAAGGATGGACGAAATTGAAGACTTGAAGTAGGAAAGTTAAATCCTAAAAAGACCTCATGTTTGAGCATCATTGAAAACTCCTACGCATTTTAGAACACAAAAACAACATTCCTAGCAACCTTAGGACATTGTCGTGTGTTTCCTTGTGTCTCCTTTCCTTGCCATGCAAGGAAGGGCTTTGTTCCCTATTTTAAATACTTAAACATCCACCACTTATCATTCACCACATATCATTCACCACTTATCATATCATACATTCATTTATCACTTATCATAATCATTCACTTGTCACTTAACATATCATACACTTATCACTTATCACTCATAATCACCTACAACATCCACCTACTTCACCTACAACATCCACCTACTTCACCTACAAATGACATAGCCATATGTTCCCTCCACTACTCCTATAAATACCCTTGCATTCATTCATTCAATTCACATCTCATTCACAACACAACACCCCTCAAACACTTCCATTATTCCCTAGCCGTGAGCTTCCCATCTTCCCCTTAGAATCCAAACCGTGAGTCCCCCTTCCACCATTCCTCATCCATTTCCATAATTCCCCAAACCTCACCTTAGACCTTGTGCTACAACAACGAGGAAGATAAGAGGGCCTAAACGTTCATACAATTCAAGTTTGAGTTGTTGGAATGTTTAGGTGTTTCTTTGATTTCAAAGTTTAAATTCAATTCTCTTTGTTTTGTACGTATGAGGAATGGAAGAGAAGAGTGCCTAAACGTTCATACAATTCAAGTTTGAGTTGTTGGAATGTTTAGGTGTTTCTTTGATTTCAAAGTTATGAGGAACTAAACCCCCTTTAGCTAGGGGGTGATTCGAAACTATGTTTATATTTGCAATATGAATTGATTAACTTTCGTTGGAATTTCATAAGTTGTGGATTCAATTTGTTTAACCGTTTGATTGATAACTTATTTATGAATGTTTATTAAGAATGCGCGCTTAATTTTCATGCATAAATATGACGCTAGAATATAAGTGAATTTCACCTAATCGTTATGAACTTATATTCACAAGTAGTGGAGGTTGCTTATAAACAATCGCGTTAAATGAATTCTTGGCACGAGTTTCATGCTCATCATAGTAACGAATGCCTCATCAACACTTATAGTTTTCATAATGCTTAATGATCTTTGATTGTATCTTTATTGTGCTGTTCACGTAAAGGACTTTTGGAGAATGTGGTGAATTGCGTTGCGCTAACCCATCCAATTCATTAACTTAAGGAAAACTTGACGGTTAATTTAAGCGAACCTAATTAACCCGGGGCGTTGAGTTTCATAATTTATCGAAAGACCAACTGAGAATCAATCTTGTATGCAAGTGTAACATGTGTGGAGAAGAACCCCTTGGCTATTCCATCATCCATATTTTATT